>NC_057397.1:9255884-9366485 GCF_019320065.1 Cervus canadensis | reverse complement strand
GAAATCTGTGATTTTCATTTCTGTTTCTTTTTAGGTTTGAATTCTCGGGACATACTCGTCGTCAAGAACTGCACATTTAACTGCACATTTATGTATAGATCCGAAGAGCCTCCAGAAGCCCCCAGAAGAAAGACGACTCATAGATTTAACAGTTTTTATTGGGTTAATTGTTGTGGTGCGAACATGTGCAATTTAGCAGGACCTAGTAATCTGGAGAGGGACATCACAGCAGAATACACACTTGAAGAGGATATAGAAGATAATGCGCAATTGGTGCAGTCAGCTTTGTTCCTGAGCATCGTCTCCATTCTAGTCAGGAACACGCTGACCTGAGAAGCCCCCTTGGGAGGGGCTGATCATCTCCCCATCTCTCACAAGTTAGCTCTCCTTTACTCTCCTGTCAGCCACACTCACAAGAACACACTCTCTTGTGTCCTTTACTATTACTCTCCCTGACCTCTAGAGCTCCCGGTTGATGAGTTCCCCATTTAGCACCTGTTGCAAGAGAGAAATAAACACCAGACTCGTTCAGGTACTGTGGACTCAGAGATTTCCTTGTGGTTTTAATGTTTGATCTTTCTTCCCCTCAGTAGGTGTCACTTCACACATAGTCAACAACCTCTTGCCACTTTAGGAAGCAGAGGCGGAGTATTTTAACAGCAAAAGCGTCACAGGGCCTAGTCTACATGCCCGCCTAAAGAGTGGCCCCAGGTTCGCTCAGACCACATGCCCCTGAGGCAGCCGAGCCTGCACGCTCCCAGTGTTCAGGTGGGGACGGCGGAAGTCCAGAGTGTGCTTGGCGATGCAGTGGAATGAGGACAGGCAGAGCTGCCATGGAGACTGTGCATCGCCCTGCGTGGTGCCGTCAGACACCTTCTGCAGGACTCGAGCCGTCTCCCACGGTGGCGCCTGGCTTCCTAAGAGTGACAGAACGTTTCTCCAGATGCTGCCTACTTAGGAGGGTGAGGGCCCTAAGGCCAGCTTCTGACTGCCTTCAAGTGGCAGGTACAGAAGTCCAGGCGACTACTGTCACGCTCTGTGCTCCCAAGTTCAGTATCAGAAAAAGGTGTTGATGCAACAGAAACTCAGACCATCTTTGCTCTCTTCCTCCTTCTACTCCTTTAAGTCAACCTGAATTGAAATGACTGAGATAAAACAGTGCATCAAATTCACATTTTAACAGCACTCGCTGCCACGTTTAAGAATCTTTCGCCAAATCCAGGATCATGAAGAAGTAGCTTCAGGTATTCTTCTGAAGCTTTTACACTGTTAGCTGTTACGATTAAGTCTCTGGGCATTTGAGTTGGTTCTTGTCTGAGTGAGATAAAGGTCCAACTCTTTTTTTCCCCACGTGGCTAGAAAGTTGTCCCAGCAACATTCCTCGAAAACAGATGCTCCCTGTTGAATGGCCTTAGCCCCTCTGTAGAAACTCAAGTGACCACAGATGTATCATTTCATTTCTGGACTCTCAGTTCTGGTCCATTGGTCTGTCTGTGCTTGTGCCAGTACCATCCTGACTTGAACAGGTTTGCTCTGCAGTAAGCTTAGAAATCTGCACACGGGAATCCTCCTGCCTTGTCGTACTTTTTTAGGATTACACTGGCTATCTAGGTTCTTTGCATTCCATGTGAATCTCAGAATCAACTTGGCACTTTCTACACAGGAGAACATGGAATTTTCAGAGCATGCGTGCGTGCCCAGTCGTTTCAGTCGTGTCCGACTCTTTGAGACCGTATGAACTGTAGCCCATCAGGCTCCTCTGTCCATGGGATTCTCCAGGCAAGAATGCTGGGGTGGGTTGCCATGCCCTCCTCTAGGGGATCTTCCCAGACCAGGGAATTAACTTGCATCTCCTGCATTGCAGGTAGATTCTTTACCCCTGAGCTGCTAGGGAAGCCCGGAAATTTCACTGGGATTACATCAAATCTGGAGAGTGATGTGAGGAGAATTGTCCTGGTAGCAATATGCTATCTTCTGATCCATGGATGCAGGAGGCTTTACAACGGTAGCCATCTTTCATTTCTTCAGTGGTGCTTTGTGGTTTTCTCAGGAAAAATTTGAACATCTGTTGCTGAACTCATTCCTAGGTGTGTCCCTCTTTTTGACACTCTTGTAAATAGAATGGGTTTCCTTCATCATCACAAGTGAAGAGAAATGCAGTAGATTTTTATACCCTGCACTTGGATCTTGAAATATTGCTGCACAGCTTTATTAGAAATAATCCTTTGAAGTGATTTCCTTAGGATAGTCTGTAAACAAGATCATCTGATCCATCCCTAGAGACAGTTGTCCTTCCTCTTCAGCCTGGATGACTTCTAGTTGCCAAAGTGCTCTGGTAGAACCGCCAGGACTGGGCTGACTGGCAGTGGTGAGAGCAGACATCCTGTTCCTGGTCTGAGGAGGAAAATAGCCTGTTTTTCACAATGAAGTATGGGGCTAGCCCTGAGTTCTCCATAGATGCCCTTGTTCCACTCCTGGTTTGTGCCTTATCTCTTAGCACAACAATGGTATTGAATTTGGTTAAATGCTCCTCTGTGTCTACAGAGGTGGGGAGGATGTGGATTTTCTTTTCTACGCTACGAATGGGGTCATTGTCCTCTTATGATGAGCGGACCTTTGGATATTGATAAGCACGTGTTAAGTGATCAATGAAAGGGGATACTTAGTCATTTGAAACTGGCCTGCAATCCGACTGGTGTCCGGGGTTCTACAAGCACATAAGACCCCTCTTGCAAGGTAGGCAACTCCTCCCGCAAGAAAGCTGAGGAACATTTTGTGGAGACTTGACAGTTGTGGGATGTTCGGTCATCCCCCAGGACAGCCACAGACAGAAAGCTTCCAGACATCAACTGTCTGCTTAAATGAGTCACTGAGGGTCCTCGGGTTCGAGCAAGGTTCCTGAGCTAATACTCTGAAAATCCCCCGACTCCAGCAACTCTACACAATCCAGAACAGGTAGAAAGTGCATTTCTGTGCTTGTAAAAGGGCAGGATGTCTTCAGGACCCAGAAGCAACACAACCCAGGACCAGGAGCAGGGAGGAGGGAGCACAGAAGCCAGTACAGCGCCTCCAGGGGAGGCTTGGATCCAAGCCACTGAGCCTGATGGTCTGCTGGCCCCAGTTGGGGAAAGGCTTGAAGCACAGGACAAAAGTAAGATTAGACATTGCAACTGGAACCCCGCGGAGAGGCAGGCTTTTAAAAGAAGGCTGAACTTGAAATGCCTGTCAGCTGCATGTAGTTTTTAATGTGAAAAGAAAAAGAGAAGTCGCTCAGTCGTGTCCGACTCTTTGCAACCCCGTGGACTGTAGCCTACCAGGTCCTCTGTCCATGGGATTCTCCAGGCAAGAATACTGGAGTGGGTTACCATTTCCTTCTCCAGGGGATCTTCCTAACCCAGGGATCGAACCTGGGTCTCCCGCATTGGAGGCAGACGCTTTAACCTCTGAGTCACCAGGGAAGCCCAGTTTTTAATGTATTTATTTTTAATTGGAGGATAATTGCTTTCCATTGTTGTGCTGGCTTCTGCCAGACCTCAGCATGAATCAGCCACAGATACACATGGTTCCCTCCCTCTTGACCCTCCTCCCACCCCACCCCCCTTTCCCTCCTCTCTAGGCTGTCACAGAGCCCCATGTGGAGGCGAGACCTTGAAAACACTACACTAACACTGCAAACTGCCCTCAGCACTGTCAGGCGGTGAGCAGTGAGCTGAGCTTTCCCAGGTGGAATGAGGACGAACCCCCGAATCCCCGTTCCCTCCCGAGAACTGAGACAAGGCCCTCAGTGTGGTCTAGGATTTACACTACTCACGCCCCAGAGGAGACCCGGGGCTGAGCAATGAACACAGAGTGGCTCTAGGAAAGCGACAGCCCCTGTGCAAGAGATGACACAGCCTCAAACCAGACCTCGGCGGCACAGGGAACATAGAGGGCGTTCCGGTTCTTGGCATCGGGCTTCTTAAAGGCACTACCACTGCTACAGTGAAAGACACGCAGAGGCGTGGGAATCATGAGGATCACACAGTAGGCTGCTGAGGCAGTAATAACCAGGCAGGTTGTCAGAAAGAGCCGGACGGAGCCTCACACTGGAAGACACGGGAAATTCAAAGCGGATAATGGAAAAGGGACCCCTCCATAGACTTGAAAGAAGAAATCTGGAGAAACAGGGAAACCCAGGAGAGGATCAGGAAAGCAGCCTTTTGTCATGCTCCGCACTTGCAGGGCCTGGCCTGCTGCCCTCCAGGCCTCCTCTTCTGCAATCTCAGCGAAAGCCCTCCTTCTACAGGAAGCCTTCCTAGAGCAGGCACATGCCTGGCTCGCCCTCTCTCACCTTACGGCTGTGTCACATCCCCAGCTCAGGGAGTGTCTCTACCACGAACCTGCGCCTCTGCTCAGGGCCTGGGTGCCTGGCCCTCAAAAACGCCCACAGAGACGCTGGCAGAGGGAGGCTCAGTCTAGAGGCACGACGCTTCGGCTGCACTGCACACCCTGGACCCGGCCCGCTCCCTGGTCTGGCTTCCCTGCCTCCTGAGACGGGGGCCTGTGGCTGAGCCTGCTGCCGGGGTGTCTGCAGACTGGCAGGCGCCCTGGCTGCCACACACACCTCCCCTCTGGGCCCCCTCCGGGCCCCCTCCGGGCCTGGAGGCTTCTTCTGTGAGGAAGGAGGCCGAGCCCCTGGGAGCGGGCCCAGCTTGCTCTCACCGCTCCAGAGTGGGCAAGGCCTCTGCTATGCTGCCCGCCCGCTCCCCTCCCCGCACAACCCCTGCCCCTCGTGGCAGAATCCAATCGTGCCTCTCCTGGTATTCCCCACACAGGGCCCAGTGCCCGTGGGGGGCTGCGGGAGGGGAGACGTGCACCCCGCCGGCAGGCCCCTCTGAGCCTCTGCAGGCGCCACCCTCCCTCTTCTGTCCGTGCAGGGAGGGTCCCCAGGTAAGGGTCCCCCCCAGGTAAGGGTCCCCTTACCCAGCTCCAGGGCACACAGGTTGCCCAGGCACGGGCCCGATCCAGAGCCGGTGGGCACCCTCTCCCCACCCACCCAGGTGGGCCCCGGGCAGGCTCGCTTTGAGGTCTTCCCCGTCCCACATGCTCTCTGCACGCAGGCCGCCCAGCCCCTCCCTCCGCACCCCCACCGGCCCTCACAGCAAGAACACGCCACACTTGTGCCCGCGAGCCTGTCGGTAGGCCAGCCAGGGCTCCAGGAGCATCCGCTGGGGGTGACGGCTGTCCGCCTGCTGCAGCCTCTCCACGTCCTCGGGCAGCATCACGAACACCATGTGTCTCCCTCCCACGTCGTACCTGTGGGGCAGAGCTCCGCGACCTGCTGGGGGACCGTGTCCTGCCCTGGGCCCCGCTGCACAGAGCCAGGCGCTGGCTCAGAGCCAGCGGGCCCTCCCGCAGTCTCACTGAAGCCTCCCCTCCTCTGGAGTCTGCGTTCTGTGATCCCAGCAGCGAACCGCCCAGGGCTCCTGCTCACCAGGGGCCCCCCGTCTGCGGCAGCTGAGGCACACACCTGCCCCAAGGAGCCCTCCCCTGCCCCTTCCCCACGTCCCGGGTGCCCCCGCCGGGATGTGGGCGGTGGGATGTGGCACAGCCCTGGCCCAGTGGGACTCAGCCACCAGGGGGGACAGAACGTGAGGGTGTTCTCACTGAGGTGAGTGGGCACAGCTTTACCTGAAAATGGGCCCCAGCTCCTGGAAGGTCTGATGCATGTCCAGGTGCATGTTCTCAGAGCCCTGCTCCTTCCAGATCTGCAGCATCCGCATCCACTTGTTGCCAGGACACCGGGGCATGGATTCGAAGGGCAGCACCGCCTTGGCGGCTGCAGCGGCTCTGGTGCCCAGTAGGCGTGCCCCACGCAGGGACAGCCAGGGCCCTACCATCCACGCTCTGGCCTTTGTCCACAGCGCCATCCTGCTGCCCCCCGCCCCCTCAGCCCCTTCCTTTTATCTCACCGGGTCTGCTGGCCCTGGCGACCTGATCACGTCACAGGCCAGACTGGCTCTGGCCCAGACTAGGAAGCCCAGGGCAGCACTCAGGCTAAAGGCCTCCAGTGGGGGGACAGAGGTGGATGGTGCCGAGTGCGGCAGTGACGCAGGCCTGCTGGCGGGTGGCTCTTGGGAGCAGGGCACGGTTGGAACAGGGACCCAAAGGGGCAGCGGTAGGGGCAAGAGGCCCCCTCCCCCTCCAGTGCAGGACAGGCGAAAGATGGATGGGTGCCTTATCTTCACAAGGGATGAAAGGGGACCTTGGGCATGTTCGTCTCTCTTCTACAAGGACCAGAACAGGGAGTAGTGGAAAGGGCTGGGCTCTCATTTCCCGCAACCCTGGGTTTTGCCTGCTCTTGCCCGGGCCGGATGCTGGGTCCAGGGGTGGAGGCAGGAGCCAGCCAGGGTCCCTCCCAATGGGGGCTTGCAGTCCCACGGGGGGCCCTTAGGGGGATGCAAAGACCCCACTGGCTCACTGGCAGCCAGGGCAGTTTGTGGCCGAGGCCCTGTCTGTCTGGCCAGGCTGCTCCAGCTGAGGAGCAGAGAACCCAGGAGACGGGGTCACCGGCAGGGAGGGCGAAGGTGGCCTGCAAGCCCCTCCTCAGTCAGAAGGTGAGAGGACCCTGCCCCCACGGGGCATGTGCTCAGGGACCCATCCTTCTTTCTTCCTGGAACATGAGCTGCCCCAGGGGGAAGAAAGTCTATGACAGGGGCCTAGTCGTGGGCCCCCACCCTCCCAGGGACCCAGGAGGCACACAGCTGGAGCCCTCCCTCTGCTTGGGGGTCCATAGTTTCAGACCCCGTGTCGTCCACCCAGCCCTGGCAGCTCTCCCAGGAGGTCAGTGTTGCTGTCTCTGGCCCTGCTTTCAAGCAGGAGATGGACAGCAGGTCTTCGGTTCCCCTCCCCAGGTCCCCCTTGTGTCAGCGGGGCCCCAGGGCCCTCATGCTTGGGCCTCTGCAGAGGTGCCCAGGAACCCCAGGTCTGATTTGGGGATGGTGCCCTGAAGACACCGCCGTGCAGCCTCTGGAGGTAGGACAGGGAGCGCGTGGGGCTTCTAGTTCAGGGTGGCTGAAGATCTGAGTGTTACTTGTCCTTCTACTTTCACTCATTCCCTCTCTTGACACTTCCTGGGGGATAGTCAGCTGTGGCCATGAGTCAGAACTGCCAAGGTCCCTCATCAAGCCGAGATGCACGGTGGGCCTCAGCCCCAGGTGGCGTAAGAGCTGTCCTCGGGCTGAGACGCAGCCTGGAGCCCCAGCCTGCCCTTGGGGTGCCGCTGCCTCGGCCCAGGACACCCTGGCCAGCCTCCTGAACCTGTTCCTGCCTGTGTGCCCTCCGCCTGCACTAGCACCAAAGGCTCCTGAACTTGTGCCGAGCTCTCGGTACCTCCTAGACCTCCCAAGCTTGAGAGCAGGGTGCAGGTCCCAGGGGAATCTTCACGCAATGACTCCTCACAGAGGAAGACCCGAGAGCGCTCTCAGGGCCCCTGATCCCCACGTCGCCGAAGGTGGGGCTCTGCCTCCCGCATGGGCCTGGCAGCCCCTCCCCGCAGGCCTCCTCTTGTGCTGAGGGCCAGCCAGCCGGGCTGTCTGCCCCGAGGCACAGCTGTGGGGGAGGACCCAGCCCAGCCCCAGAAGGGGCTGAGAGCCCCTGACAGGGGAGCCTCTGCCCTGATGGTCTCCCCCGGTGGAGCCAGGCCAGGGTCTTGCAGAGAAGAGCACCGCTCAGTGGGCGTCCCAGGGCCAGACCAGTGCCCAGGAGCCCTGATACTGTTCTGGGCTGTTGTTGAACAGCCCTGGTTCTGCTGTTTCCAAGCAGAACCCTTCTCCTCCCCCGCATGCTGGGGTCTGAATTCTCCATACTTCATCCCTGGTCCTTACTATCCCGACTCCAGTCTCAGAGCCTGTGCCCCAGTAAGTTCTCAGGCTCCTTCCCCTCTTTCCCTGGGCTGGGGGAGTCAAGGGGAACCCCAGCAGTGGCCCAGCCCCTGCCTCAACCTGCCCACGCAGGTAGAGCCCCGGGATCCTCTGGCCCAGATATCAGAACTCTTTGGTGTCCCCTGAGGGGGGTGGACTGCCAACTCCAATGTGAGCCCAGCCAGGATCGACCGGAACACCTCCTCGAGGAGGCGGGGGCCCCCTTCTTGATGCACTCGACCTCACAGACCTCAGCATCTGCAAGGTCCATGCTGTTCGAAACAGTCTGTGTGCAACAGAAAAAGACGAGGAGTGTGCCAGGATTGCCACTCCTGGGTACATATCTGAGAAAAGTAAACACACTAATTTGGGAAGATGCTAGAACCATAATTTACAGCTGCCAAGATATAGCAGCAGCATGAGTGTCCATCAACAGAGGATTGGATAAGGAAGATGTGGTCTAATTCCATATATATACATATATATATATATATATATATATATATATATATGCACACTTGTGGATATGTATGAACATATAGAAATATATATGTATATATACATGTATAACATATACGCTATATATAATCTATATATGAATATATAGAAAGTGAAAGTGTTAGTCACTCAGTCACGTCCGACTCTTATCCACCCCATGGATTGAGGCCCACCAGGCGAATTCTCCAGGCAAGAATACTGGAGTTACCATGCCCTTCTCCAGGACATCTTCCGAACCTAGGGATCAAATCTAGGTCTCTTGCATTGCAGGACAGTGCATTTACCATCTGAGCCACCAGAACTATGTGGGAAATACTACTCAGCCATAGAGAAGAATGAAATGTTTCCATGTGCAATAATGTGAATGCACTTGGAGGCCATTGTGCTAGAGAAGGAAGTCATACAGAATAAGACAAATACTGTTGTCACTCATATGCAGAATCTGAAAAATAAAACAAACTTGTGATTACAACAAAAAAGAAACCAACTCACAGATATAGAGAACAAACTAGTGGTTTCCAGTGGGGAGAGGGAAGGAGAGGGGCAGTATAGAGGTGGGGACTCTTCTGTCTACAGTAAGCTACAGGGACATATATTGTACAGGACGGGAGATGGAGCCAATATTTTACAGTAACCACGAACGGACTATGCATTTAAAAATTTTCAGTCACTATAACGTACACCTGTAACTGAAGTGGTATCATACATCAACTCCAATTTTCAGAAAGTGGGACATTCACCCTATTGAATTTTATGAGTGACATAAACAAAGGTTTACCTTTCATTCACATACTTAGCTCAATAAGTATGAACAGAGAGAACATGGCCCTTTGCTTACAATCACACAACTGAATTTCTAACGATGATGGACAGAATTACTGCAGGACACACAGTAAGAAGGATGACCAAAAATAGAAGGACTAGCTAGCAAGACAATACTGAATGAATGAGAACACATATCAGAAGTTTGCAACATCGTAATACACTTTGTATCCGGACTGAACTAGACAATCATATGCACCAAAGAAAACTGTTTCAAATAGGATGAGAAGCTGAAAAGTGGAAAGATCCTGCGATGATTACTGTGAAGGAAAACTGGAAAGCAGGTCTGCTGAGGACGTGGAGGTTAATGCCTAGGTTTTAGGGCTCGGTGAAGGCCTGCATGTCCAGAAGGTCTGGGCAGGACACAGGGGCAGGCAAATTTCCAAGAGGTCTGGGCAAGACATGGGGTTGGAGGTGTGGGTAAGAAGTTCCAAAGTCTGGAAGGATATGGGACTACAGGAAGGATCCAGAGTTCTTGGCAGGAGGCATCTCAAGGAAGGCTCCAGAAGGTCTTCAAAGAACACAGACCCTGGAGAAGGTTCCAGAAAGCCAGGCAGGACATGGGGGAGCAGGGGTGGAAGGATGTGGTGGAAAAATGTCCCAGACGGTCTAAGCCGAAGCCAAGGCCACAGGGAAGGTCAGTAACCTGAGCAAACACAACTGGGAAGGTTCTAGAATATGGGGCAAGATCTGGCTGCCATGGGGAAACTTCCAGAAGATCTGGGCAGAAAAAGGAGACGAAATATTATAGATGCTCTGGACAAGAAGATGGAAGGGGTAGGGGGGAGTGGGTCAGGGGCTTGAGGAGGGGGGTCAGTCCCCGAAGTTCTGGGCAGAACACGGGGAGTGTCGAATGTTCTAGAAAGTTGGGCAGGTCAAGGGTGGTGGGGGGCTAGAGCCCCAGACTAGGCCTCAGATCAGTGTCGACAGATCCTGGCATTTGACCGTGCTCTCCAGAACAAGGTTGTAGAATCCTGCTGACACAACTCTGCCAGCTGAACGCCAAAGCACCCCCACTATGGGGTCCCTGGGCTTCCCCAGTCCATCTAGCAGCCCCACCCCTGGCTACAGGAACCTCCACCCGACACATAGCAATCCATCCCCATTCCATTCTCTGCTGTTTCTGTTTTAGACCCTTTGTTTTGGGTTGAATTTGCTGTCACTTTCCGGGTTTTTTGAGTTGAAAAATGAGATCCCTGGTCTGTAGCGTTTCTGCATGCTTCTCTACCTTCTTGTTCTTATCCTGCCAGGTCTGGTTTTGTTCTATAATACTTTTCTTATCACGTTTCCCAAATAGTTTCTATTTTCTGCTGGGAATGATGAGGGTGCGAAGTAGGGAGGGCATTGATATCTGGAATTGTGTTCTTAATTTGCAAACAGCAGAAATGACTCTTTTCTTGCTTAATACAGTTAGGAAAGGTACTCTGAGTTTCAAAATCCCTTCTGGATGCAAAATCTCCATCCTCCTTTCTCTCGCGCGCATGTTTTCACCTTGAAGTTCACACTAGCTGATACGAACGGAGCCCTTTGCACATCTCAGTTCTATTACTTCTACTTCGGGCTGTAGTTGTCATGTGTTTCATTTCTAAATGGGGTGAGGAGTCAGTGTGTCTTCTAGTGGTGCTCTCAGGTGGCCTTGACCTGCAGCAGCTTGAAGCAGGGCTTCAGTTACCAGCCAGAGACTGAAGACGGACTGTGCAGTGAGCACACGGAAGCTGAGCCACTAGACCAGTGGCAGACAGAGGCTCGATCTACAGTCTAGATCTAGAGCAAGCTTTGGCTACACTCCGCGCCCTGGGGACCACTGTACCTACTCCGCTTGGTTGCCACCTGCCCTCTGAGGAGCCAACAAGGATCTCTTCCAATGGGGGCTTGCAGTCCCACGGGGGGCACTTCAGAGACTCTACTGACACACTGGCAACCAGGGCAGTAATGTGGCCGAGGCCCTGTCTGTCTGGTCTGGCTGATCCAGCTGAGGAGCAGAGAACCCAGAAGACAGGGTCACTGGCAGGGAGTGGGAGGGTGGCCTGCAAGCCCCTTCTCAGTCAGAAAAGTGAGAGATCCCAAGCACAGCCCCCACCCCTCATGGAGTGTGTTCTCAAGGCCCACATCCTTCTTTCCTCCAGGAACATGAGTCCAAGGGTGGCAAAGTCTAAGACAGGGGCGTGGTCGTGGGCTCCCCACTCTCCCAGGGACCCAGCAGGCACCCAGCTAGAGCCCTCCCTGGGCCTGGGGGATCCATAGTTTGGGGGTCACGAGTCATCTCACCGTCCCCTGCCAGCTTTCCCAGAAGGTGCATGTTGGTGTCACCATTCCCATTTTTTTTTTTTTTTCCTCATTAAACTTTTTTTAATGGGTCTCAAATTCTGTGACAGATTTTTGGTCAAGTTGTTTTCATTAAAAAGTACTGATTTTAAAAACTAATAACTTAAACTGCCACACACAAAACATATGGTCCACAAAAACATTCTCCTTTCCTTCTGAAGGTTTTACGATGCATTGTTATCATTAACCAGTCTTTTACTATCAAACTTAAATGGCCAATTGAGACAAACAGTTCTGAGACCGTTCTTCCACCACTGATTAAGACTGGGGTGGCAGGTGTTGGGGATAATATTCATTTAGCCTTCTGAGCTTTCTGGGCAGACTTGGTGACCTTGCCAGCTCCAGCTGCCTTCTTGTCCACTGCCTTGATGACACCCACAGCGACTGTCTGTCTCATGTCACGCACAGCAAAACGGCCCAGGGGAGGATAATCAGAGAAGCTCTCGACGCACATGGGCTTGCCAGGAACCATATCAACAATGGCAGCGTCACCAGATTTCAAGAATTTAGGGCCATCTTCCAGCTTTTTCCCAGAACGACGATCAATCTTCTCCTTCAGCTCAGCAAACTTGCAAGCGATGTGAGCTGTGTGACAATCCAGCACAGGTGCATATCCAGCACTGATTTGGCCTGGATGGTTCAAAATAATCACCTGAGCTGTGAAGCCAGCAGCTTCCATGGGTGGATCATTTTTGCTGTCACCAGCCACATTGCCACGACGGACATCTTTGACAGACACGTTCTTGACATTGAAGCCCACATTGTCCCCAGGAAGGGCTTCACTCAATGCTTCATGGTGCATTTCTACAGACTTCACTTCAGTTGTTACATTGACTGGAGCAAAGGTGACCACCATGCCAGGTTTGAGAACACCAGTCTCCACACGACCCACAGGGACAGTACCAATACCACCAATTTTGTAGACATCCTGGAGAGGCAAACGCAAGGGTTTGTCAGTTGGGCGAGTTGGTGGCAGGATGCAATCCAGAGCTTCAAGCAGGGTGGTTCCACTGGCGTTGCTGTCCTTACGGGTGACTTTCCATCCCTTGAACCATGGCATGTTAGCACTTGGCTCCAGCATGTTGTCACCATTCCAGCCAGAAATTGGCACAAATGCTACTGTGTCGGGGTTGTAGCCAATTTTCTTAATGTAGGTGCTGACTTCCTTAACAATTTCCTCGTATCTCTTCTGGCTGTAGGGTGGCTCAGTGGAATCCATTTTGTTAACTCCAACAATTAGTTGTTTCACACCCAGAGTGTAAGCCAGAAGGGCATGCTCACGGGTCTGCCCATTCTTGGAGATACCGGCTTCAAATTCACCAACACCAGCAGCAACAATCAGGACAGCACAGTCAGCCTGGGATGTGCCTGTAATCATGTTTTTTATGAAGTCTCTGTGTCCTGGGGCATCAATGATAGTAACATAGTACTTGCTGGTCTCAAATTTCCACAGGGAGATATCAATGGTGATACCACGCTCACGTTCAGCTTTCAGTTTGTCCAAGACCCAGGCATATTTGAAGGAGCCCTTTCCCATCTCGGCAGCCTCCTTCTCGAACTTCTCAACTGTTCTCTTGTCGATCCCGCCACATTTGTAGATCAGATGGCCAGTCGTGGTAGACTTCCCTGAATCTACGTGCCCAATGACAACGATGTTGATGTGGGTCTTCTCTTTTCCCATTTTGGCTTAGGTTTAACGGTGGTTTTCACGACACCTGTGTCCTGGCGGCAAACCCGTTGCGAAAAAGCCACCATTCCCATTTTCAAGGAGCAGATGAATGCCCTGGGCTTTGGTCACCTCCCAGAGCTTCCCCCTCCCACCTGTACATCATGGATAAACACACACACACACACACACACACACACACACACACAGAAACACACACACACCCTGCTGAGACTCAGAATGACTCAATTTCAATGAATTTGTAGGTTAATCCATACTCTATTGGGAATTAGCATTCATCTGCTTGGTTATCTTTCTAGTTTTCAAGTCTTCAACAGAAGACATGGTACCTAATCTTTCAAAAAGGAGTCTGATTATTTCAGCCTACACTCTCATTGTGAGTCAGCTTTGGTTCCCAGTGTTCTTCAGGTTTTAGTCCATTTCATCAGGAATGTGATATTTATCACAGGAAGCCTACTCATCGCAGCCACTCATTTTCTTTATAAGGTTGATGATGGCTGATTTACACTTCCCTTTCTGTTTCTGATATTGGGAATGAGTATTTTTCTTTGTTGCCTCTTCTGTTTCGCCAATACTTTGAATGCCTCCAGATAACCAACTTTGGCTTTCTGGGTTTACCTCCTGTTCACTTTTCCTCTCCTCTTTGTATTTCCTTCATCATGTCTTTGGGTAGGTAAGCTAGTCTGACCTAACTTCCTGAATGGAGGCTGAGAAAATTTTCACCCTGTTCTTCTGCTAGATGCCTGTAACGTAATATATTTTCACTAAGCACCTTTTCCACTCCTTTCCCTGCACTTCTAACTTGTGGTAACCTCACATTCCTTAGACCTTACTGTTACCCAGTTTCTGCTGGGGCCTCTCTTCTGTGTAACTGGTTTAGGACTAGTTACTAAGAATGTGGAGATTTGCTGGTTCTCTCTCGAGTAGTGATTCTCCCTCCGTTTCACTGTAACAGAGCAGGAACGCTAGTACTGTCAGTCATGGAAGACTTGTGATGCCGGGGTATGTCACGGCATGAACCTGCCCCGCCACGCCCCGCCACCCCCTGCTCCTGCCCAGACCTTCTGGAACCGTCTCCCCGCTGCGTGTTCCCTAACACTTTCGGGCGTCGCCCTCTGCCAGGCAGTCTGACTAGACTGCCCCTGAAGGCGCTCCCACCCGCGAGCGCGGCGAAACCTTCTGGAAGCCGCGCAAAGCCTGATGGGGAGGCCGCTGAGTGCTTCCGGGTGGAGTGTGGGCGCCGAGCCTGAGCGGCCTGTCCTCACACGCCGGCGGCAGTTGCACTACCTATAGCCTGTGGAACCCCTGGAGGTCGTGTCCAGAAAGGTGCCAGAAGGTTTGGACAAGACAAGGGTGGGGTCGGGAGGAAGTGGAAAGGAAATTCCACGGTCTGGCTGGGACACGGGGGCGGGGAAGTTCCACGGTTCTTGGCAGGACGCGAGGATCAGGGAAGATTCCAGAAGGTCTTCGCAGAGCACGGGGACTGAAGGCTCCAGAGGTCTGCCGGTACATGGGATCCCCCCTGGGAACGTTGGGGACGCCTGGGAAGGACATGGAGCGCGGAGACGTCTCTAGCAGCACACGACAGTTGTAGCACAGAACAAGACGACGGGTGGAGCGTGAAGTCAGGGGCTTGTGGAGGAGCTAGGTCTCCGAAGCTCTGGGCGGGACACGGGGAGTGTTGAAGGTTCTGGAAGGGTGTGCAACGAACGGGAGGTGGGGGCTGTGCCACAGGCCCGGAGTCGGCGTGAGATCAATGTCGGCAGATTCTGGGATTTGGCCCTGGCCCCTGGCCCCTAGAACAAGGTTGCGGGATCCTGCTGGTGCCACTCACACCACGGAACCCCAAAGCACCCGGCGCCCATGGGGTGCCCCAATCCATCTAGCAGCCTCGGCCCTGGGTAGAGGAGCCTCCTCCTGACACGTAGCACTCCCTCCCTTTCCATTCTCGGCCCGTTTTGCTGTCAGGTCCTTCGTTTCGGGTTGAATTGGCTGTCACTTGCTTGGCTTTTGAGATGGAATATGGGACCCCGGGTCTGCAGCATTTCCGCATCGCTAATGTATGCTTGTCTCCCTACTTTTCCTGCCGGGTCTTGAGGCTGTTTAGGTCTGGTTTTGTTTTGTAATATTTTTATTATCGTGGTGCCCAAAATAGGTTCTGTTTTCTACGGGGAGTGAAGCGGGTGGGAATGAGGGAGGGCATTATTACTTTGGAACTGTGTTTTTAATTTGCAGACGGGGGAGGTGACTCCTATGTTGCTTAATATTCCTGTAGTTAGGAATGGTATTCTTGATTGAGGTTCAGGGTCCCTTATGGACATGAAATCGCCGTCCTCCTTCATCTCTTAGGGTCTTTTTTTCCTGTTACCTTTTTTGCCTGCAAGTTCACTCTGCCTGATTTTAATGGAGGCGTTTCCACATCTCAGTTCTATTACACTCTCTGCTTCGGGCTCTAGTTTCATGTGTTTTGTTTCTAACTGGGATGTGCAGTTAAGGTGTCTTGTAGTGGGACCTGCTGGTAAGTAGACAGGGAAACTCTTCTTGTGTTGAAGCATATTCATTTTACCTTCATTTCTGACGTATCATTTCCCTTCATTAGAGTAGAGGTCCTGGTGCACAGTGTCTTCACCCTACAGCATTTGGAAGTGATTGTCCCTGAGGAACAGAAGTTTCTCCTGGCTTTTTGTGGAAAGACCAGACATGGCTGAGGTGGTTGCTGCCCGAAGGTACTGCCTGGGTTTCCTCTGACTCACGTTCAGATTGTCCCTGACTAAGAATCGTGCTCCACAGTTCAGCTGTGGTCCGTCTCAGATTGATCTTCCTTGTGTGAGATTTCCTGTTGACCTGCCACACTGAACTTTTTGGGTTGTGGGCTGATGGCCCAAGTCGTCTTGGGAAATTGTCGTGTCTGGCATTATTTCTTCAGAGATTGGCGCTGTCTCTTTGTCCTCTCCTTCAAGGAATCTGGTTACATGGAGGCTAGGTGTGGGACTCTGACCCATGAGTCCCCCTTTGGCACTTCTGTTCATTCCTTTGTTTTTGTTTCTCTGAGTATCAGTTTGGATATTTTGTGTAAACCTTTCTTCACATTTCCTATTGCTCTGTTTTCTAGCATCTGGTTAGCTGTCATCTCATTCCGTGAGTTTTCATTTTCAGATATTCTGTGTTTCTGTTCATTTCTTTCTCTTAGTGGAGGTTGTAATGCCTTCTAGGTTCATTTGCCTGGTGTAATCAAGTCGATGTCAGCCGTGATATTAACAGAAGGAAAACCAATTTCATTTTGTAGGTGTGGAGGCCCCACAGCGGTAGGACTTAAGAAGTGACCACGGGAGGCTGTTTATGTAGCCTTTTAGATAAAGAATTAATTCTTTGAGAAGAATTTATAAGAGTAGGATTTCTCCTTGGTGTACCACATTAATGAAGAAGTAACAAAGTTTGTTTATGCCCCCACTCAGTCTCAATATCTTCCTGTCGTTGATGATAAGGATGCTCTCCATCCTCCTAAGGTAGGTGGCATACCTTCCCTGGGAGTTTTGCCTCTTGCTTTGAGGGGAACAAAGTAGGGTCAGAGCGTGTCCTCTTGTACTGGGTATTTCTTAAGTCATATTAAACCAAAGTAATCATTATGCAGAGTTTGTGTATTTTGTGAAGGCCTGCCTTGAGCCTTCTTAGTGTCCTCGTCACCTTGCCTGGAATGTTCACACAGTAAAGCTGAGGTGGTAGGTCTCCCCATTTTTCATTGAATTACACTCTTAGTCTTGAACAGAGGTCAGTTAAGTAATTGTAAGTAATTGTGTCTCATTTTAGGATGCAGTGATGCAGCTGGCATCCCAAGTTAGCCCTTCATTGTGGGAGAAGCCGGGTGGGTACTTGATGAGGCATTGCCATGGAAACAAAAGGAAGTAATGGTGAATGATGGAAGCCAATGATAAACCAGTTTCTGAGTGTTGAGGGCGGCCAGTATAGCAGAGCTCTTATATTGGATTTGAAGCATTTACCTTGAGGGCAGGTGGTGGCAAATTGACAGATTTTCCTGGTTTGCAGTTTGATGGTCTTGAGTGCTGGTCCTGAGTGGCCCACATGGCAACAGGCACCATGACTGTCTATACATGAGCTGTGGTAATTTCTGAGAAGTGTAGACAGAGTTGTCCACCTGTATTGCATGGCATTCAAAACAGGGCAGTTTTAGTTCTTAATGACCACAAGTCAAGAGGGTGGGAGGGAAACAGGAAATGTTAGTTTGGAAGGATGTAGCCAAATTTTGAGGAATGGGACTAGAAGAATTCAGGGTTTAGTCCAGTTTACAGTTCAGAAACATAACATAAAAGGTAGACAGCAGCAGTAGAACCTGATATTCATTCAGCTGTATTACCAAAACATAATATTCTCTCTCCTCGGTCACCCCCATTTCTATTGGAGACAACCATAGTGAGACCGCGTTTGCCAGTTCGTCTAGTTGCAGTCAGCTTGGCTTGATCATTCCGATGAGTGCAACAAGAATAGAGGTTGACCGTGTAGAATTCAAAACACTGTTTGCTGGAACTTTTCATGATGAGTGACTGATTGGACTTCTAAAGCTTGCTCGAGGCTGAGGAGCCAGATCAGATAATTGCCATCAGACATCGTGTGCCGTACCTAAGGTTTGGGTGAATTTGTCCTTTCTCGTGGGTCCCAGACCATCCTGAGGTTCCTGTGCTTGTCAGGAAGTGACCTTCCGTAGTGACCTGGGAAGACTGCCAGGAAGCCTGTAAGCAAGCTGGGTGCGTGCTCAGTGAACTGGCAAGTGTGACTCTTTGCAATCCCGTGGACTGTGGCCCACCAGGCTCCTCTGTTCATGGAATTTCCCAGGCAAGAATGCTGAAGTGGGTTGTCATTTCCTTCTCCGGGGGATCTTCCTGACTCAGGGCCCAAACACACGTCTCCTGCATTGGCAGGTGGATTCTTTTCCGCTGAGCCACCCAGGAGGCCTCATGATCATCTCTAGTTCCATCCACCTCTATTGCTGAAGATGGCATTATTTAGTTCTTTTATTGGCTGAGTAATATTGCATCATCTTTTTCACCTCTTCCTTTGTCAGTGGACATTCAGGCTGCTTCCGTGTCTTAGCTGTTGTAAATAGTGCAGCAGTGAACATTAGGGTACATGTGTCTCTTTGACTTATGGGTTGTCCCAGATCTATGCCCAGAAGGGGGATTGCAGGATGATATGCAGGTGTGATTTTCATATTTTAAGGAACCTCCATTCTGTTCTCCCGAGTGGCTGCATCAGTTTACATTCCCATCAACAGTGTAGGAGGCTTCCATTTTCTCCACACCCTCCCCAGCATGTATTCTTTGGAGATTTTTGTATGATGGCCCTTCTGACGAGTGTCTCGTGATATTTCTTCAGTAGAGTTTTGGTTTCCATTTCTCTAATAATTAGTGATGTTGAACATCTTTCATGTGCCTTTTGGCCACCTTTATTTTATTTTATTTTTTTTGGTAAATACCTATGTGGGTCTTCAGCCCATTTTTCATTTTTTAATATCCATATTGTGATGTTGATTCTGTTTGTACATTTTGGAAATTAACCCCTTGTCTGTCTCATTGTTTGCGAATGTTTTCTCCCATTCTCTAGATTGTCTTTTCATTTTGTTTATGGCTTCAGTTGCCGCGCGAAAGCTTTTAAGTTTAATGGGGCCTGGTTTGTTTAATTTTGTTTTTATTTCCATTTCTGTAGTAGACAGATCCACAAGGTATCGCTGTGCTTGACGTCAAAAGTGTCCTGCCTATGTTTTCTTCTGGAAGTCTTATCAAGTCTGGCCTCATATCTAGGTCATGAATACATTTAGGTCATGAATATACTTATTTGTGTAGACAGTATGAGAGAATGTTCTAACTCCATTCTTTTACATGTAACTGTCCCGTTTGCCCAGCAGTGCTTAGGAAGAGACTGTCTTTTCTCCATTTTATATTCTTGCCTCTTTCACTGTACATTAATTTACCATAGGTGCATGGCTTTATTTCGGGATTTTTATCCTTTTCCACTGATCTGTATTTCTCTTTCTCTGTCAGTGCCTTACTCCCTGTGAGGACTGTAGTTTTGAAGTATGGCCACAGTTTGGGAGTGTGGGAAGTCTGGGAGTATGATTCCTCCAGCTCCACTATTCTTTCTGAAGATTGATTTGGCTGTTCCAGAACTTTTGTAGTTCCATGCAGATTTCAAACATTTTTTGTTCTAGTTCTCTGAGAAATACCATTAGTAATTTTCTAGGGAGTGTATTGGGTACGTAGATGGTCCTGGGTATGAGAGTGAATTTGACAATATTGATTCCTCCAAAGCAAGAACATGGTCATATCTTTCCCTCTGTTTGTGTCATCTTTGATTTCTTCCATCAGGGTCTTACAGTTTTCGAAGTAGAGGTCTTTTGTCTCCTTAGGTACGTTTATTCCTAGGATTTTCATTCTCATTTTTCTCACTGTTATGTTTTTATTTATTTTTGACTGTACAGGGTCTTAGTTCCTGTGTGGACGTCTCTCTAGTTGGATCAAGGGGGGCTACTGTCTAGTTGTGGTGCATGAGCTTCCCATTACAGTGGCATCTCTTCTTACAGAGCACGGGCTCTTGGTCTGGCGGAGTTCAGTAGTTGCCGCTCCTGGTCTCTAGAGCACAGGTTCAGTAATTGTGGCACACACAGACTTAGCTGTTCTGCGGTATGTGGGATCCTCCTGGACGTGGGATTCATCCGGTGTCTGCTGCATAGGCAGGTGGACCGTTTACTCCGTAAGCCACCAGGGAAGCCCTGGTGTGTCTTGTCTTTTTTTTTTTTTTTTTAATTTTGTTTTATTAAAGGATAATTGCTTTACAGAATTTCGTTGTTTTCTGTCAAACCTCAACATGAATCAGCCATCGGTATACATAGATTCCCTCCCTTTTGAACCTCCCTCCCGTCTCCCTCCCCATTGCACCCCTCTAGGTTGATACAGAGGCCCTGTTTGAGTTTCCTGAGCCATAGACCAAGTTCCCGGTGGCTGTCTTTTTTACGTATGGTGATGTAAGTTTCCATGTTACCCTTTCCGTACATCTCACCCTCTTCTCTCCCGATGTCCATAAGCCTATTATTCTCTATGTCTGTTTCTCCATTGCTGCCCTGTAAAAAGTCTTCAGTACCATTTCTCTAGATTCCATGTATGTGTGTTAGGACACGATATTTATCTTTCTCTTTCTGACTCACTTCACTCTGTATAATAGGTTCTAGGTTCATCCACCTCATGAGAACTGACTGCGGTGTGTTCCTTTTAATGGCTGGATAATATTCCATTGTGTATATGTACCACAACTCCTTTATCCATTCATCTGTCGAGGGACATCTAGGTTGCTTCCATGTCTAGCTATTGTAAATAGTGCTGCAGTGAACAATGGGTCCATGTGTCTCTTTCAATTTTGGTTTCCTCAGGGTTCACGCCTAGGGGTGGGATTGCTGGGTCATATAGTGGCTTCATTCGTAGTTTTGTAAAGAATCTCCATGCCGTCTTTCATAGTGGCTGTATCAGTTTACATTCCCCCAACAGTGCAAGAGCGTTCCCTTTTCTCCACACCCTCTCCAGCATTTATTGTTTGTCGACTTTTTGATGATGGCCATTCTGAGTGGTGTGGGGTGATCTCTCAAGGTAGTTTTGATTTGCATTTCTCTAATAATGTGAGATGTTGAGCATCTTTTCATGTGTTTGTTCGCCATCTGTACGTCGTCTTTGGAGAAATGTCTGTTTAGGTCTTTTTCCTACTCTTTGCTTGGGTTGTTGTTTTTCTGGTATTGAGTTGTATGGGCTGCTTGTATATTTTGGAAATGAATCCTTTTCCACTTGTTTCATTTGCTGTTATTTTCTTTCCATTCTGAGGGTTGTCTTTTCACCTTGCTTATAGTATCCTTTGCTGTGCAAAAGGTTTTAAGTTTACTCAGGTTCCACTTGTTTACTTTTGTTTTTATATCTGTTACTCTAGAAGGTGGGTCATAGAGGATCTTGCTTTGGCTTATGTCATCGAGTGTTGTGCCTATGTTTTCCTCTAAGAGTTTTATAGTTTCTGGTCTTCCATTTAGGCCTTTAATCCATTTTGAGTTCATTTTTGTGTATGGTGTTAGGAAGTGTGCTAATTTCATTCTTTTACATGTAGCTGTCCAGTTTTCCCAGCACCATTTATTGAAGAGGCTGTTGGGGCCTCATTCTATTTTCTTGCCTCCTTTGTCAAAAAATAAGGTACCCATAGGTGCCTGGGTTTATTTTCTGGGCTTTCTAGCTTGTTCCATTGGTCTATATTTCTGTTTTTGTGCCAGTACCGTACTGTCTTGATGACTGTGGCTTTGTAGTATAATCTGAAGTCGGGAAGATTGATTCCTCCAGCTCCATTCTTCTTTCTCAAGACTGCTTTTGCAACTCGGGGTCTTTTGTGTTCCCATATGAATGGTGACATTTTTTGTTCTAGTTCTGTGAAAAAGTGCCATTGGTAATTTGGTAGGGATCACATTGAATGTGTAGTTTGTGTTTCTCAGTACAGTCATTTTCACAACATTGATTCTTCTCCCCTGGGAACATGGACTATCTCTCCATCTGTTTATGTCATCTTTGATTTCTGTCATCAGTGTCATAATTTTCAGTATAGAGTTTTTGGTCTCCTTAGGTAAGTTTATTCCGAGATACTTAATTCTTTTTGTTGCAGTGGTGAATGGATTGATTCCTTAATTTCTCTTTCTGAGTTTTTCATTGGTAGTATATAGAAATGCAAGTGATTTCTGTGTACTGATTTTGTATCCTGCAACTTTACGAAATTCACTGATTAGTTCTAGTAATTTTCTGATACTATCTTTAGGGTTTTCTATGTACAGTATTATGTCATATGCAGACAGTGAGAGCTTTACTTCTTTTTTCCCTATCTGGATTCCTTTTATTTTTTTTTCCCTTCTCTGATGAGCCCATGATCATTATGTAGTGTCCTTCCTTATCTCTTGTAATCTTCTTTATTTTAATGTCTATTTTGTCTGATATGAGGATTGCTACTCCAGCTTTTTTTGCTTCCCATTTGCATGGAATATAGTTTTCCATCCTCTCACTTTCAGTCTATATGTGTCTTTAGGTCTGAAGTGGGTTTGTTGTAGACCGCATATATGTGGGTTTTGTTTTTGTACCCATTCAGCCAGTCTGTATCTTTTAGTCCATTTACATTTAAAGTAATTATTGATATATGTGTTCCTATTGCCATTTCCTTAATTGTTTGGGGCTTTGTAGGTCTTCTTTCTTCTCTTGCATTTCTTGGCTATATAAGTCCCTTTAATGTGTGTTGTAAAGCTGGTTTGGTGGTACTGAATTCTCTTAAGAAATGAGATCCTTGCTGGGTTCAGTAATCTTGGTCGTAGATTTTTTTCCTTTCAGTACTTTAAGTAGATCCTGCCCTTCCCTTCTGGCCTGCAGAGTTTCTGCTGAAAGATCAGCTGTTAAGCATATGGGGTTTCCCTTGTATGTTACTTGTTGCCTCTCCCTTGCTGCGTTTACTATTCTTTGTTTGTGTTTAGTCTTTGTTAGTTTGATTAGGATGTGTCTTGGCCTGTTTCTCCTTGGGTTTATCCTGTATGGGACTCTGTGCCTCTTGGACTTGATTGACTATTTCGTTTTCCTTGTCGGGAAAATTTTCAACTATAATCTCTTCCAAACTTTTGTCATACTCTTTCTTTTTCTCTTCTTCTTCTGGGACCCCTATAATTCGAATGTTGGTGAGTTGGATACTGTTTCAGAGGTCTCTGAGACTGTCTTCAGTTGTTTTCCTTCTTTTTACTTTATTCGGCTGTTCAGAAGTTATTTCCACCATTTTATCTTCCAGCTCACGGATTCATTCTCCTGCTTCAGATATTCTGCTCTTGATTCCTTCTAGAGTATTTTTAATTTCAGTAATTGTGTTGTTTGTCTCTCTATGTCTATTCTTTAATTCTTCTAGGTCTTTGTTGATTGAATCTTGCATTTTCTCCATTGTGTCTTCAAGGTTTTTGATCATCTTTACTATCATTATTTGGTGTTCTTTTTCAGGTAGCTTGCCTGTTTCTTCTTCATTTATTTGGACTTCTGTGTTTCTAGTTTGTTCTTTCATTTGTGTAGTATTTCTCTGCCTTTTCATTAGGTTTTTTAGACTTATTTTGTTGGAGGTCTCCTTTTCCCAGGCTTCAAGGTTGAATTCTTTCTTCCTTTTGTCTTCTGCCCTCCTAAGGTTGGTCCAGTGTTTTGTGTAAGCCTTTATTAGCGTGAGATTTGTGCTGAGTTTTTGTTTGTTTGTTTTACCTCTGATGTGCAAGGCTGAGTGAGTTGGTAATCCTGTGTGCTGATGATTGAGTTTGTATTTTTCTTTTGTTTGTTGTTTAGATGAGACGTCCTGTTCAGGGTGCCACTGGTGGTTGGGTGATGCTGGGTCTTGTATTCAAGTGGTTTCCTTTGTGTGACTTCTCACTATCTGATACTCCCTAGGGTTAGTTCTCTGGTAGTCTAGGGTCTTGGAGTCAATGCTCCCACTCCAAAGGCTCAGGGCTTGATCTCTGATCAGGAAGAACGATTCCCAAGCGGTTTGTTATGGCACTCAGTGAGATTAAAACAAATATCCCAAAACAAGAAACCAAAGCTGAAGCCCAGACAAATGGGGTTTTGGGTTACAAAGTCAGGCAAATAAGGATTAAAATAATGGAATGTACACATATACATATACACCCTTGAGAAAAGTCAAAATAGTCCAACAAGAATAAAGTACAGTAGATTGAACCGGCAAACAAAGGAAATAAAAAATTATATTAACCAGTTAAGAACAAAACTAATGAAAGCACGAACTGAAAAACAACACCAAAGCAAGGTGCCAAGTGGGGAATAAAGCAATGGAAATAAAACTAACAAATATGTTGAGAGGAAAGGAAAGAAAGAAAGAATAGCTGTGCAAAGTTAAATAGAAGTGGATGAAGAAGATTTATATACATTAAAGATTAACTTCAAGGGGAACAGAATAGTAGGGAAGTCAATGAAAGGAATACATATAGAAAATTTATGGTAGATTTTAAAAAATTAAAATTTAAAATTATAAAAAGGAGAAAAGAAAAAAATCACAGAAGAAAGGAAAAAGGAAATCTCCACAGAACTGCAAAAGCCCAACATAGAGGCAGAGATTTATAACAAGAATAAAGATGTGACTGAGTATACACATATACCCGTAAATAAAATCAAAACAGTCCAACAAATATAAAGTACAATAGATTGACCTTGTGAACAAAGGAAACCAAAAATTATATCTACCAGAACAAAATTAACTAAAGCACAATCTGGAAAGCAAAACTAAAGCAAGGTGCCAATTTGGGAATAAAGCTATGAAAATAAAGCTAGCAAATATGTTGAGACGAAAGGAAAGAAAGAAAAAATAGATGTGTAAAGGTAAGCAGAGGTAGATGAAGAAGATTCAGATACATGAGAGATGAAGTGCAAGGGGAAAAAGAACAGTAGGAAAAGTGAAGGAATAAATGAAGAAAAAATAATAATAGGTTTAAAACATTAAAATTAAAAAAAAAGAGGTAAAAAGTAGAAAAGTGGAAAACACAGAATTGCAAAAGCCCAATGTGGAAGCAGAGGTTTTTTTGAAAAAATCTCAACAGGTAAATTAGATATGGTGCCAACACAATCAACAACTATAATGGGGGGGGGAGGGGTCGGCGGGGAGGAAAAGAAAAAAAGAGGAAAAACCCAAAAGAATCTACAGAAGAAGTCAAAATATAAGAATCATAAATGTTTTTCTTGAGTCACTGCTGTCAGAGTCCTTTCCCTCACTGGGAGTCACAGTCCACCTCACCTCCCTAGGATGCCCTCCAACACTTTGCTGGTCTCTGGACCTGCTGTGGGGGCATCTCATATTCTAACCTGGTCCTACTCCCGTGTGTTCTTCTCTTCAATGTCCATAGCTATCAGAACTAGTGCATTTTAACTTGTGGGAGCTCTCAGTGTCCTTTTATACATACCATAGACACAGAGTCTGCCTCGTTGGTCCTGTGGGTTTAATCTGCAGCTTGTAAGGCTGGTGGGAAGGTTTTGGGTCTTCTTCCTTTGCCACACTGCCCCTGGGTTTCAATTGTGGTTTTATTTCCACCTCTGCATGTTGGTTGTCCATTGGGGTTTGCTCCTGAGGCTGCCCTGGAGGACTTGGGTTTGCCCCTGTGAGGGCCAGGTGCGGAGGTGGTGCAACTGCTTGGGTCACAGGGCTTCTGGCAGCACCAGGTACTCAGGGGAGTTGTCGGCTAGGGCAGCAGAAAATATAGTGCCCTGGAAGGGTATGGCAAGAAGTATTAGTCCATATGCTCCAGTATTCTTGCCCAGAGAACCCTCTTCCCTGACGGAGAAGCCTGGCAGGCCACAGTCTACAGGATGGCAAAGAGTTGGACACTACCGCAGTGCTCCTATGTGCGTAGACGCAAGACTTTTTGTGCCTGCGGCAGCTCTGCCCCAATGACAGTTAACCGTGAGGGTGGCACAGCTGCTTGGCTTGAGATGACCCTGGAAGCGCCAAGTGTGCAGGGACATGGACTGCCTCTGCTGCAGCAGTTATGGCCATATCAGAGTCTTTTTGTAGCTGGTGATCAGAAGGCCTCTTTGGCCAGTCTTTCTCTGTAGCTCTGCCCATTCAGGCACTTAGAGGGCTCCCTTGCCTGGGGTCCATCTCTGTTATTAGGTGCATCAGGCACATAGAAGGGCCCGCGTGGCAGGGGTCCTACTCTGTAGATCGGCAGATTAGGTACGTAGAGAGGCACCCTGGGTGGGGTCCTACTCTGTGGTTCAGTGCGTCAGGCATTTGATGGGCCAGTCTCTCTATTGTTCAGCTGCCCGTGCTGGTGCGTGGAGAGAGAGAGGCTATGGTGATGGCTTCATCCACTACACGTGACTCAGCAGTATTGCCTTGCTTCCATGGCTGCCTGGCTTTCTTCCACAGGCACTTCCCACCACAATCTCCCCCCTCACATCCCCTCGCTGTGCCTTGCACAGTCAACAGTAGCCCTCGCCCTGGGGTTGCTCCACAATCCCTAAGCTCCAGCTCCCAGCCGACGTGCCTTCCAGGGGACCTGTGTCTGTGTCAGGAGTATGTATGGCTGTGGAAAGGACTGTCTGGTTCTCATTTCATTTCGGCGGCCACAGATCAGCTGTTTCACTCTCAACCTTAAATGTTTCTGCTCTGACTCAGACATTGCCCCAGTGTTGGGATCAGACCCCTGCTTCAGTTTCCCCACTGGCTGAGGGCCGGTCCAGTCCTGCTCTTAGTCCTGTTTATCCCTCTAGTTCCTTTGTCCTACTGAGTTTTCCGTGGCTTTGTATATTCTGTTCCACTGGTCTGGCGCTCCTGTCTGCTCTCAGCTGGTGTTCTGGACGCATTTCTGTGTCTAAAGGTGTATTCCTGATGTATCCGTGGAGAGAGATGTACTCCATGGCCACCTACTCCTCCACCGTCTTGTTCTCTCCCTCGCTGGCCTGATGAGATGGTGGATGGGACAGTCTCCTCGGTTTCTCTATCTGAGGCTGCTCTTCGGGAGCACTTGGGGTGGTTCTGGGTCTGAGTTGCTCTTGAGACTGGCAGTGGGAGCACGGGTGGCCTGAGGGAAGGGACAGATGTAAGAAGAGCAGACAGCACCGGGTGGGAAGGGGTCTGGACATGGAGAGGGTGGTACCACGTGGGAGGCTGACTGGCTGGGCAGATCAGCAGCCCCTGCAGGACGCTGGCTCTGACCCCCTCCTCGGTCTTGGTCCCCTGCACCCGGTGCTTCGGCCCGAGTTCACCTCGAGTGGGAGGACCTTTGGCCATAAGCAGGTTGAGGCCCAGCCATCCCTGAGAGAGGACACGTGACGAGAGCCAGGGGCCGAGGGTCAGGACGCTGATGGTCCCCACCCGAGGGGTGTGGCTGGCTGATGCACAGTCAGCCCCCATCCTGGGCCTCAGCTGGTCCCGAGGCAGGTACCTGTCAGGGGCTGCCCCCCACCCTGGGTCTCCTCAGGGTGACAGGCAGCAGCAGGCGAGGCATGTCCCTCAGACAGGAGCCCCTGAGCACAAAGGGCAAATGCCCCGGTTGAGAAGGGAGACGGGGCCCCTGGGGATGGGGAGGGAATTTCTGGAAGGACCCTAGACATTGGCAGCTTCAAGGGTGCTGATGAGTCCCCACAAGGAAATGTTTCAGATGTGGGCACTGCCTGGTGCTGAGGGGCTTTCCCTCCAGCAAGTGCTGGTGTGTGGGTCGGGTGACGAGCCGCAGGGCCTCCCCCTTAGTAATGTGGGGCCATGTGATGCCCAGTCCCCGGGAGACATGATGGCATGTGGTCCACGCTTCCTAGCACAGGCACTGGGCTCCTGGCTGCTTCTCCACTAGGTCCTGCACTCTTGTCACTGCCCTCTGCATTTTTCTCAGAGCTCATACAAGTCAGAATTACCGAATGGAGCATGTTCCAGCTCTTCACACAGGTCAGCCTTGAGGTCGGGACACCTCAGGGAGATCAGGGGGTCCATGCGGAGTGTGAGGGTCACCTGGAGACAGCCACAGACCATCTGAGCCTCGAGCTCTTGCCTGATGGAGAGCAGGAGCATGTCTTCATCTAGCATGAAGGCTTGAGCGGGGCGAAGCCACTGTGTGTGGGAAAGGGCTGCAAGCCCGTCATTGCCCAGAGCCGTGCTCAGCCGAGAGCCAGAGGTGCCGGAAGGTGGGAAGGGTGGCCAGGACTCGTGCTGTTCAGATGAGACACCAGACGTGGCTATAAGAGCCACACACTTGCTGACTTGTGCCCTGGCTTCCCTCACCTACAGGTTCAAGCCCCCACAGGGATGATGCTTCTCTTTGCCTTCCTCCTCTTCATGGGATGGCCACTGGGCTTCGTTGAGCCCTGTGAGTATCAGTGCTTCTGTTTCTTGACGAGGATGAGACCTGACTTAATTGGGGTCATTTTAAGGGTCTGAATGGAATTTTTGCCATCTTAGCCAGCTGAGATCTCCATCTTAGCAATTGTGCAGTTGGTGAGCACAGGGTGTCCGGGAGCAGGGGGAGGGTCAGGATGGAGGAAGGCTCCTCTAAGGACCAGTGGACTCAGGGGCCGCAGAGTGAGCCCGGGGGAGTCTCTGGCTGTGGCCCTTCCTCACTGGAACAGGCAGGCATGGTGGGTGCAGGGAACTCAGGGAGCCTGTGGCCCCTCATGACTACAGGCTCTGCATGAAAAGGTGGGTCCATCCACAAAGCAGAGGCTCACACCCCTGAGAGACTGGGACCTTTCCTGAGAGCCTGTCTCTGAGAAGAAGAAAGCTCCTGGGTGTTCCTGGCATCCTGGAGTCCAGGAAGCTCATGCTGCCCCGGCTCAGAGCCCACTGTGGACTGAGCTGTGCATCCTCAGGGAATCCTTGATGCTGAGGGAAGGGGCTGGCTGCTGGGCAGATGCGGTGAGTGGCAACAAAGGAGGAGTCTGACTCTTCTCTGTTTATTCTAGGGAGCTATAACGTACAGTGCTATGAGTGTGTAGTGAAAAACACCTTTAATTGTCCAGAACTTAGAACGTGTCCTTATGAAATTAGGCGCTGTTATACTGTCTCCATGCGTAAGTACCAGATTACCTTCTTACTCCAATAAACAAGTCACCCCGCCTAGGCAGTTTCAGGGGACAGGGCCACTCTTTGCTCTCTCTGTTCCGATCCTGAGAAGATGTTTCCAGGACGAGGCAAGGGCAACCAGTAATAGCCTCTTGCAGAGACACATAGCCTGCCACGTGGGCCCTTTTGTCCTCAGGTGTCCTGCTGTGTCTCCAGGGCTGGAAGAACTGCTGCCACTCAAGGCCTCCGCTCCTTGGCCATCCCTGGTCAAGTAGGTAGATTCCCCAGTGCAGCTTAGGCAGTTCCTTGTTTCCCACAAGAGCATGGTCCTCTGGCAAGGTTTTCCAACAAAGCAGGCCTAAAACATGGATGCACCTTAGGTCCCTCAGGAAACTGCTTACCACAGAAAGAGCTGATGTAGAGGTCCATCAGCTGAAGGCCATACTATAGGGGCTTTCTGGTTGAGGGTCTGTGTGATCTTTGGGACATCAGCAAAAGTGTATTTCCTGGTCTCCATTCATTTCTGGGTCCCTAGATTCCTTACGACAAATAATGAACAGAGCGACTCCTTTACATAGCTTCCTGACAAGGGACTGTAAAATTACTTAGGGCTGCCAGATGCCTACATAAGTTGGCAGTGTAGATGGAGAATCATCCCTAGGTGAAGGTGTTCATGGAGTAATGAGAATTCTAGTGGATTTGAATATTCTTGCTTACTCAAGAAGTTTAGGCAGTGGAGACTTCCCTGGTGTTCTGGTGTTGAGAATCTCCTTCAATGCAGGGGACATGGGTTCACTTCCTGGTTTGGTGAAAGGTTGTAGCTGAACCATGAAAAGAAGCCAAGATTCTTGGCCTCCGGATGAGAAGAATTCAATCCGGGGCCAGAGACGAGGCTTGATCGCTCAGAGCTTTTGTGTAATAAAGGCTTATTAAAGTATAAAGGAGACAGAGAAAGCTTCTGGCATAGGCATCAGAAGGGGACAGAAAGAGTACCCCCTTGCTAGTGTTAGCAGTGGAGTTATATACTCTCCAATGAATCAAAAGAATGTCTGGAGGTTGTAAAGACCTCACCCGACCTACTCCCATAATTTGCATTTTAAGAGAACAGGGTTAGCCAGAAGGTTTAATCCAGAGACTGTCCTCAGGCAGGATACAGTATTGTTTCATAATCCTTGTAAAGACCTCACCAGACCTACTCCCATAATTCACATTTTAAGATAACAGGATTAGCCAGAAGGTTTAATCCAGAGACTGTCCTGAAGCATGATACTTTATTGTTATATAATCCTAAGGAATGCAGAGGAACAACAGAAAAAGTTTGTCCTTTCTTCCTCCTTGAGAATTCCAGACCCCTCTCTCCTTGGGGACCCCTAGACTTCTTATCTTATCAAACTGCCTAGGAAATGACTCTCTCATGGGGAACTGAGATCCCACAGGTGGCAGGGCAATTAAGGCCGTCTTCTACAACTACTGAGCCCTCATGCTCTGGAGCCCATGGGCCACACTGAGAGAGAAGCCTGGGTGCTGCAAGGAAAGCTCCCACATGCTGCATCTAAGACCTGATGTGGCCAAAACTATGTTATTCGTAAACATTTTTCAAAAGGATTTAAGGCCTTGTGATAAATAAAGAGGAACAAGGGATCAAATTGCCAACATCTGTTGGATCATTAAAAAATAAAGAGTTCAGAAAAACATCTACTTCTGCTTTCTTGACTATGCCAAAGCCTTTGACTGTGTGGATCACAGCAAACTGTGTAAACTTCTTAAAGAGATGGGAATACCAGACTACCTGACCTGCCTCTTGAGAAATCTGTATGCAGGTCAAGAAGCAACAGTTAGAACTGGACATGGAACGACAGACTTATTCCAAATCAGGAAAGGAGTATGTCAAGGCTGTGTATTATCACTCTGCTTATTTAACTTATATGCAGAGTACATCATGAGAAACGCTGGGCTGGAGGAAGCACAAGCTGGAAACAACACTGCCGGGAGAAATAGCAATAACCTCAGATACCCAGAAGACACAGCCTTACGGCAGAAGGTGAAGAAGAACTAAAGAGCCTCTTGATGAAAGTGAAAGAGGAGAGTGAAAAAGCTGGCTTAAAACTCAACATTCAGAAGACTAAGACCGTGGCATCCGGTCCCATCACTTCATGGCAAATAGACAGGGAAACAATGGAATCAGTGAGAGACTTTATTTTGGGGGGCTCCAACATCACTGCAGATGGTGACTGCAGCCATGAAATAAAAGACACTTGCTCCTTGGAAGAAAAGCTGTGACCAACGTAGACATCATATTAACAAGGAGAGACATTACTTTACCAACAAAGGTCCATCTAGTCAAAGCTATGGTTTTTCCAGTAGTCATGTATGGAGATGAGTCATGTATGGACTATAAAGAAAGTTGAGCACGGAGGAATTGATGCTTTTGAACTGTGGTGTTGGAGAAGACTCTTGAGAGTCCCTTGGACTGCAAGGAGATCAAACCAGTCCATCCTAAAAGAAATCAGTCCTGAATATTCATTGGACGGACTGATGCTGAAGCTGAAACTCCAGTACTTTGGCCACCTGATGTGAAGAACTGACTCATTGGAAAAGACCCTGATACTGTGAAATATTGAAGATGGGAGGAGAAGGGTACAACAAAGAATGAGATGGTTGGATAGCATCACCAACTCAATGGACATGAGTTTGAGTAAACTCGGGGAGGTGGTGATGGACAGGGAAGCGTGGCATGCTGCAGTCCATGGGGTTGCAAAGAGTCGAACATGACTGAGCAACTGAACTGAACAAATAAAATTTTGTGTGCACCAGGACTCATGTGAAAGGAGCTGTGACCGCACAAGAGACCAAGGCAGACTTGCCTGTGAATGTTTGAGAGTCTCTGGCAGAGGCGTGGGTTGACAGTGGCCTGCTGCGGGGTCGGGGGCACAGGCCGCAGCAGTCCTGAGAGGTGTAGCCTGTTGGCATAAATCCTCTTGGAGGAGATCACCATTAGCCTGGCCATAGAGCCTGCAGCCTATCATAGACACTACAGACTCCAGGACTGGGCTGCCTTAGGCCAAACTACAGTGAGGGTGCACCACCCCACCCGTCAGCAGAAAATCGGACTAAAGATTTACTGAGCAAGGCTCTGCCCACCAGAGCAAGACCAGGTTTTCCCCACAGCCAGTCCTTCTCATCAGGAAGCTTGCAGAAGCCTCTCATCCCCATCCATCAGAGGCCAGACAGAATGAAAACCATAATCACAGAAAACTAATCAAAAAGATCACATGGATCACAGCCTTGTGTATCTCAATGAAACTATGAGCCATGCAGTGCAGGGCCACCCAAGGCGATGGGTCATGGTGGAGAGTTCTGACAAAACGTGGTCCACTGGAGAATGGAATGGCAGACCACTTGACCATTCTTGCCTTGAGAACCCCATGAACAGTATGGAAAGGCAAAGATATGATACTGAAAGATGAACTGCCTAGGTTAGTATCCAATCTCCTACTGGGAAGAGCAGAGAAATATCTCCAGAAAGAATGAAGAGGCTGAGCCAAAGCAGAAACAACCCTCAGTTGTAGATGTTTGGTGGTGACAGTCTGATGCTGTAAAGAACACTATTGCATAGGAACCTGGAAGGTTAGGTCCATGGATCAAGGTAAGTTGGATGTTGTCCAACAGGAGATGGCAAGAGTGAACACTGACATTTTAGGAATCAGTGAACTAAAATGGACGGGAAAGGGAGAATTTAATTCAGATGACCGTTATATCTACTCCTGTTGGCAAGAATCCCTTAGAAGAGATGGAGTAGCCCTAATAGTCAACAAAAGTTGAGTCCGAAATGCAGTACTTGGGGGCAGTCTGAAAAGTGACAGAATGAACTTGGTTTGTTTCCAAGACAAACCATTCAACATCACAGTAATCCAAGTCTATGTCCCAGCCACCAATGCCAAAGAAGCTGAAGTGGAACGGTTTTATGAAAACCTAGAAGACCTTCTGACATGTGTGCGTGCTAGTTGCTTCAGTTGTGTCTGACTCTCTGCAATTCTGCGGACTGTAGTCTGTCAGGCTCCTCTGTTCATGGGATTCTTTTTTTTTTTTTTTTTAATTTTTTTATTAGTTGGAGGTGTTCATGGGATTCTTGAGGCAAGAATACTGAAATGGGTTGCCGGACCTTCCTCTAGGGGATCTTCCTGACCCAGGGATCAAACTCACATCTCTTACATCGCCTGCATTGGCAGGCAGGTTCTTGACCACTAGTGCCATCTGGGAAGCCCCACAAGACCTTCTAGAACTAACACACAAAAAACGATGTCCTTTTCATCATGGGGAATGGAATGCAAAAGTAAGAAGTCAGGAGATATGTGGAGTAACAGACAACTTTGGCCTTGGAGTACAAAACGAAGCAGGGCAAAGGCTAACAGTGTTTTGTCAAGAGAATGCACTGGTCATAGCAAACAGCCTCTTTCAACAACACAAGAGGTGAGTCCACACATGGACATCACCAGATGATCAATCCCAAAATCAGATTGATTATATTCTTTGCAGGCACACTTGGAGAATGTGAAGTCGCTCAGTCGTGTCCGACTCTTTGCGTCCCCATGGACTGTAGCTCACCAGGCTCCTCCATCCGTGGAATTTTCTAGGCAAGAGTACTGGAGTGGCCATTTCCTTCTCCATGGGATCTTCCTGACTCAGGGATTGAACCTGTGTCTCCCACATTGCAGGCGTATGCTTTACTCTCTGAGCCACCAGGAAGGAAACTTGGAGAAGCTCTATACCATCAGTACAAACAAGACCCAGAGCTGACTGTGGCTCAGATCATGAACTCCTTATTGGAAAATTCAGACTGAAATTGTAGAAACTAGGAGAAACCACCAGGCCATTCTGGTGTGAGCTAAATAAAATGCTTTGTACAGTGGAAGTGACAAATAGATTCAAGGGATTAGATCTGAAAGACCGAGTCCCTGAAGAACTGTGGACGGAGGTTCATAGCATTGTACAGGTGGTGGTGACCAAAACGATCCCCAAGAAAAACAAATGCAAGACGGCAAAATGGTTGTCTGAGGAGGCCTTACAAATAACAGAGAAGAGAAGTGAAAGACACAGGAGAAAGGGAAAGATGGATCCCTCTGAATGCAGAGTTCCAGAGAATAGCAAAGAGAGATAAGAAAGCCTTCTTAAGTGAACAATGCAAAGAAATAGAGGAAAACAATAGAATAGGAGAGACTAGGGATCTCCTCAAGAAAACTAGAGATGCCAAGGGAACATTGCAGGCAAAGATGGGCTCAATAAAGGACAGAAATGGCAAGGATCTAACAGAAGCAGAAGAGACAAAGAAGAGGCATCAAGAATACACAGAAGAATGATACAAAAAAGGTCTTAATTAGCCGGATAACCACAATGGCATGGTCACTTACTTAGAGACAGACATCCAAGAGTGTGATCACGTGGGCCTTTGCAACCATTACTACGAGCAAAGCTAGTGGAAGTGATGGAATTCCAGCTGAGCTATTTCAGATCCTGAAAGATGATGCTGTTGACATGCTACACTCAATATGCCAGCAAATTTAGAAAACTCAGCAGTGGCCACAGGACTAGAAAAGGTCAGTTTTCACTCCAGTCCCAAAGAAGGGCAACACCAAAGAATGTTCAAATTGCTGCACAATTTCACTCATTTCACATGCTAGCAGGTTGATGCTGAAAATCCTTCAAGCTAGGCTTCAACATTACAGGAGCCCAGAACTTCCAGATATACATGGTGTATTTAGAAAAGGCAGAGGAACCAGAGATCAAATTGCCAACATCTGTTGGATCATCGAAAAAGCAAGAGAGTTTCAGAAAACCATCTACATCTGCTTTACTGACTACACCAAAGCGGTTGACTGTGTGGATCACAACAAACTGTGGAAAATTCTTAAAGAGATGGGAATACCAGACCACTTTACCTGCCTCCTGAGAAACCTGTATGCTGGTCAAGAAGCAGCAGTAGAACCAGACCTAATAGTGAACTGGTTCAAAACTGGGAAAGGAGTACATCATGGCTGTATATTGTCACCCTGCTTATTTAATTTCTTGAAAGATTATATCCTGTAAACTGCCAGGCTGGATGAATCACAAACTGGAATCAACGTTGCCAGGAGAAATATCAGCAGCCTCAGATATGCAGATGGGACCAGCTAATGGCAGGAAGTGAAGAGGAACTAAGGAGTCTTGATGAAGGTGAAAGAGAAGAGAGAAAAGGCTGGCTTAGAACTCAACGTTCATAAATGAAGTCATTATAGCCTGCAGTCCCATCACTTCATTGCAAATAGATGTGGGGGATATGGAACCAGTGACAGATTTTATTTTCTCGGGATCCAAAAATCGCTGAGAATGGTGACTATAGCCATGAAATTAAAAGATGCTTGCTCGTTGGGAAAAAAACACACGTAAAACAGCATGTTAAAAAAGCAGAGACATCACTTTGCTGACAAAAGTCCTTATAGTCAAGGCTATGGTTTTTCCAGTAGTTATGTATGGATGTGAGATCTGGACCATAAAGAACACTGAGCACCAAAGAATTGATGCGTTTGGGGGATTTTTGCTTTCTTTCCCCACTATATATGTTCTCTTTATTTTATGTCAGTTGTATTACCTCAATAACTAGGTTTTTAAATTTTTTTTTTAATTTATTTTTTTTAAATTGATGCTTTTGAACTGTGGTATTGCAGACGATCTTGAGAGTCCCTTGGATGGCAAGGAGATCAAACCAGTCAGTCCTGAAGGAAATCAACCCTGAATAGTCACTGGTAGACTGACCCTGAGCTGAAGCTCTAGTACTTTGGCCCCCTGATGCAAAGAACCGATTTCATTGGAAAAGATCCCGAAGCTTGGAAAGATTGAAGGCAGGAGGAGAAAGGGGATACAGAGGATGAGATGGTTGAATGGCATCATCAGTCAGTGGACTTGTGTTTGAGTGAACTTCAGGAGATAATGAAGGACAGGGAAGCCTGGCGTGCTGCCTTCATGGGGTCGAAAAGAGTCAGATATGACTGCATGACACAACAACAACAATATTTAGGGATGGAGCTAGTTAACATAGCTGTGCTTTGATATTTGGATGTTTAACGCATGAAATCTGTGATTTTCATTTCTGTTTCTTTTTAGGTTTGAATTCTCGGGACATACTCGTCGTCAAGAACTGCACATTTAACTGCACATTTATGTATAGATCCGAAGAGCCTCCAGAAGCCCCCAGAAGAAAGACGACTCATAGATTTAACAGTTTTTATTGGGTTAATTGTTGTGGTGCGAACATGTGCAATTTAGCAGGACCTAGTAATCTGGAGAGGGACATCACAGCAGAATACACACTTGAAGAGGATATAGAAGATAATGCGCAATTGGTGCAGTCAGCTTTGTTCCTGAGCATCGTCTCCATTCTAGTCAGGAACACGCTGACCTGAGAAGCCCCCTTGGGAGGGGCTGATCATGTCCCCATCTCTCACAAGTTAGCTCTCCTTTACTCTCCTGTCAGCCACACTCACAAGAACACACTCTCTTGTGTCCTTTACTATTACTCTCCCTGACCTCTAGAGCTCCCGGTTGATGAGTTCCCCATTTAGCACCTGTTGCAAGAGAGAAATAAACACCAGACTCGTTCAGGTACTGTGGACTCAGAGATTTCCTTGTGGTTTTAATGTTTGATCTTTCTTCCCCTCAGTAGGTGTCACTTCACACATAGTCAACAACCTCTTGCCACTTTAGGAAGCAGAGGCGGAGTATTTTAACAGCAAAAGCGTCACAGGGCCTAGTCTACATGCCCACCTAAAGAGTGGCCCCAGGTTCGCTCAGACCACATGCCCCTGAGGCAGCCGAGCCTGCACGCTCCCAGTGTTCAGGTGGGGACGGCGGAAGTCCAGAGTGTGCTTGGCGATGCAGTGGAATGAGGACAGGCAGAGCTGCCATGGAGACTGTGCATCGCCCTGCGTGGTGCCGTCAGACACCTTCTGCAGGACTCGAGCCGTCTCCCACGGTGGCGCCTGGCTTCCTAAGAGTGACAGAACGTTTCTCCAGATGCTGCCTACTTAGGAGGGTGAGGGCCCTAAGGCCAGCTTCTGACTGCCTTCAAGTGGCAGGTACAGAAGTCCAGGCGACTACTGTCACGCTCTGTGCTCCCAAGTTCAGTATCAGAAAAAGGTGTTGATGCAACAGAAACTCAGACCATCTTTGCTCTCTTCCTCCTTCTACTCCTTTAAGTCAACCTGAATTGAAATGACTGAGATAAAACAGTGCATCAAATTCACATTTTAACAGCACTCGCTGCCATGTTTAAGAATCTTTCGCCAAATCCAGGATCATGAAGAAGTAGCTTCATGTGTTCTTCTGAAGCTTTTACACTGTTAGCTGTTATGATTAAGTCTCTGGGCATTTGAGTTGGTTCTTGTCTGAGTGAGATAAAGGTCCAACTTTTTTTTTCCCCACGTGGCTAGAAAGTTGTCCCAGCAACATTCCTCGAAAACAGATGCTCCCTGTTGAATGGCCTTAGCCCCTCTGTAGAAACTCAAGTGACCACAGATGTATCATTTCATTTCTGGACTCTCAGTTCTGGTCCATTGGTCTGTCTGTGCTTGTGCCAGTACCATCCTGACTTGAACAGGTTTGCTCTGCAGTAAGCTTAGAAATCTGCACACGGGAATCCTCCTGCCTTGTCGTACTTTTTTAGGATTACACTGGCTATCTAGGTTCTTTGCATTCCATGTGAATCTCAGAATCAACTTGGCACTTTCTACACAGGAGAACATGGAATTTTCAGAGCATGCGTGCGTGCCCAGTCGTTTCAGTCGTGTCCGACTCTTTGCGACCGTATGAACTGTAGCCCATCAGGCTCCTCTGTCCATGGGATTCTCCAGGCAAGAATGCTGGGGTGGGTTGCCATGCCCTCCTCTAGGGGATCTTCCCAGACCAGGGAATTAACTTGCATCTCCTGCATTGCAGGTAGATTCTTTACCCCTGAGCTGCTAGGGAAGCCCGGAAATTTCACTGGGATTACATCAAATCTGGAGAGTGATGTGAGGAGAATTGTCCTGGTAGCAATATGCTATCTTCTGATCCATGGATGCAGGAGGCTTTACAACGGTAGCCATCTTTCATTTCTTCAGTGGTGCTTTGTGGTTTTCTCAGGAAAAATTTGAACATCTGTTGCTGAACTCATTCCTAGGTGTGTCCCTCTTTTTGACACTCTTGTAAATAGAATGGGTTTCCTTCATCATCACAAGTGAAGAGAAATGCAGTAGATTTTTATACCCTGCACTTGGATCTTGAAATATTGCTGCACAGCTTTATTAGAAATAATCCTTTGAAGTGATTTCCTTAGGATAGTCTGTAAACAAGATCATCTGATCCATCCCTAGAGACAGTTGTCCTTCCTCTTCAGCCTGGATGACTTCTAGTTGCCAAAGTGCTCTGGTAGAACCTCCAGGACTGGGCTGACTGGCAGTGGTGAGAGCAGACATCCTGTTCCTGGTCTGAGGAGGAAAATAGCCTGTTTTTCACAATGAAGTATGGGGCTAGCCCTGAGTTCTCCATAGATGCCCTTGTTCCACTCCTGGTTTGTGCCTTATCTCTTAGCACAACAATGGTATTGAATTTGGTTAAATGCTCCTCTGTGTCTACAGAGGTGGGGAGGATGTGGATTTTCTTTTCTACGCTACGAATGGGGTCATTGTCCTCTTATGATGAGCGGACCTTTGGATATTGATAAGCACGTGTTAAGTGATCAATGAAGGGGATACTTAGTCATTTGAAACTGGCCTGCAATCCGACTGGTGTCCGGGGTTCTACAAGCACATAAGACCCCTCTTGCAAGGTAGGCAACTCCTCCCACAAGAAAGCTGAGGAACATTTTGTGGAGACTTGACAGTTGTGGGATGTTCGGTCATCCCCCAGGACAGCCACAGACAGAAAGCTTCCAGACATCAACTGTCTGCTTAAATGAGTCACTGAGGGTCCTCGGGTTCGAGCAAGGTTCCTGAGCTAATACTCTGAAAATCCCCCGACTCCAGCAACTCTACACAATCCAGAACACGTAGAAAGTGCATTTCTGTGCTTGTAAAAGGGCAGGATGTCTTCAGGACCCAGAAGCAACACAACCCAGGACCAGGAGCAGGGAGGAGGGAGCACAGAAGCCAATACAGCGCCTCCAGGGGAGGCTTGGATCCAAGCCACCGAGCCTGATGGTCTGCTGGCCCCAGTTGGGGAAAGGCTTGAAGCACAGGACAAAAGTAAGATTAGACATTGCAACTGGAACCCCGCGGAGAGGCAGGCTTTTAAAAGAAGGCTGAACTTGAAATGCCTGTCAGCTGCATGTAGTTTTTAATGTGAAAAGAAAAAGAGAAGTCGCTCAGTCGTGTCCGACTCTTTGCAACCCCGTGGACTGTAGCCTACCAGGTCCTCTGTCCATGGGATTCTCCAGGCAAGAATACTGGAGTGGGTTACCATTTCCTTCTCCAGGGGATCTTCCTAACCCAGGGATCGAACCTGGGTCTCCCGCATTGGAGGCAGACGCTTTAACCTCTGAGTCACCAGGGAAGCCCAGTTTTTAATGTATTTATTTTTAATTGGAGGATAATTGCTTTCCATTGTTGTGCTGGCTTCTGCCAGACCTCAGCATGAATCAGCCACAGATACACATGGTTCCCTCCCTCTTGACCCTCCTCCCACCCCACCCCCCTTTCCCTCCTCTCTAGGCTGTCACAGAGCCCCATGTGGAGGCGAGACCTTGAAAACACTACACTAACACTGCAAACTGCCCTCAGCACTGTCAGGCGGTGAGCAGTGAGCTGAGCTTTCCCAGGTGGAATGAGGACGAACCCCCGAATCCCCGTTCCCTCCCGAGAACTGAGACAAGGCCCTCAGCGTGGTCTAGGATTTACACTACTCACGCCCCAGAGGAGACCCGGGGCTGAGCAATGAACACAGAGTGGCTCTAGGAAAGCGACAGCCCCTGTGCAAGAGATGACACAGCCTCAAACCAGACCTCGGCGGCACAGGGAACATAGAGGGCGTTCCGGTTCTTGGCATCGGGCTTCTTAAAGGCACTACCACTGCTACAGTGAAAGACACGCAGAGGCGTGGGAATCATGAGGATCACACAGTAGGCTGCTGAGGCAGTAATAACCAGGCAGGTTGTCAGAAAGAGCCGGACGGAGCCTCACACTGGAAGACACGGGAAATTCAAAGCGGATAATGGAAAAGGGACCCCTCCATAGACTTGAAAGAAGAAATCTGGAGAAACAGGGAAACCCAGGAGAGGATCAGGAAAGCAGCCTTTTGTCATGCTCTGCACTTGCAGGGCCTGGCCTGCTGCCCTCCAGGCCTCCTCTTCTGCAATCTCAGCGAAAGCCCTCCTTCTACAGGAAGCCTTCCTAGAGCAGGCACATGCCTGGCTCGCCCTCTCTCACCTTATGGCTGTGTCACATCCCCAGCTCAGGGAGTGTCTCTACCACGAACCTGCGCCTCTGCTCAGGGCCTGGGTGCCTGGCCCTCAAAAACGCCCACAGAGACGCTGGCAGAGGGAGGCTCAGTCTAGAGGCACGACGCTTCGGCTGCACTGCACACCCTGGACCCGGCCCGCTCCCTGGTCTGGCTTCCCTGCCTCCTGAGACGGGGGCCTGTGGCTGAGCCTGCTGCCGGGGTGTCTGCAGACTGGCAGGCGCCCTGGCTGCCACACACACCTCCCCTCTGGGCCCCCTCCGGGCCCCCTCCGGGCCTGGAGGCTTCTTCTGTGAGGAAGGAGGCCGAGCCCCTGGGAGCGGGCCCAGCTTGCTCTCACCGCTCCAGAGTGGGCAAGGCCTCTGCTATGCTGCCCGCCCGCTCCCCTCCCTGCACAACCCCTGCCCCTCGTGGCAGAATCCAATCGTGCCTCTCCTGATATTACCCACACAGGGCCCAGTGCCCGTGGGGGGCTGCGGGAGGGGAGACGTGCACCCCGCCGGCAGGCCCCTCTGAGCCTCTGCAGGTGCCACCCTCCCTCTTCTGGCCGTGCAGGGAGGGTCCCCAGGTAAGGGTCCCCCCCAGGTAAGGGTCCCCTTACCCAGCCCCAGGGCACACAGGTTGCCCAGGCACGGGCCCGATCCGGAGCCGGTGGGCACCCTCTCCCCACCCACCCAGGTGGGCCCCGGGCAGGCTCGCTTTGAGGTCTTCCCCGTCCCACGTGCTCTCTGCACGCAGGCCGCCCAGCCCCTCCCTCCGCACCCCCACCGGCCCTCACAGCAAGAACACGCCACACTTGTGCCCGCGAGCCTGTCGGTAGGCCAGCCAGGGCTCCAGGAGCATCCGCTGGGGGTGACGGCTGTCCGCCTGCTGCAGCCTCTCCACGTCCTCGGGCAGCATCACGAACACCATGTGTCTCCCTCCCACGTCGTACCTGTGGGGCAGAGCTCCGCGACCTGCTGGGGGACCGTGTCCTGCCCTGGGCCCCGCTGCACAGAGCCAGGCGCTGGCTCAGAGCCGGCGGGCCCTCCCGCGGTCTCACTGAAGCCTCCTCCTCTGGGTCTGCGTTCTGTGCTCCCAGCAGCAAACTGCCCAGGGCTCCTGCTCACCAGGGGTCCCTGTCCGCGGAGACCAAGGCGCACACCTGCCCCAAGGAGCCCTCCCCTGCCCCTCCCCCACGTCCCGGGTGCCCCCGCCGGGATGCGGGCGGTGGGATGTGGCACAGCCCTGGCCCAGTGGGACTCAGCCACCAGGGGGGACAGAACGTGAGGGTGTTCTCACTGAGGTGAGTGGGCACAGCTTTACCTGAAAATGGGCCCCAGCTCCTGGAAGGTCTGATGCATGTCCAGGTGCCTGTTCTCAGAGCCCTGCTCCTTCCAGATCTGCAGCATCCGCATCCACTTGTTGCCAGGACACCGGGGCATGGCTTCGAAGGGCAGCACCGCCTTGGCGGCTGCAGCGGCTCTGGTGCCCAGTAGGCGTGCCCCACGCAGGGACAGCCAGGGCCCTACCATCCACGCTCTGGCCTTTGTCCACAGCGCCATCCTGCTGCCCCCCGCCCCCTCAGCCCCTTCCTTTTATCTCACCGGGCCTGCTGGCCCTGGGTGATGTGATCACGTCACAGGCCAGACTGGCTCTGGGTCAAACCTGGAAGCCCAGGGCGGCACTCAGGCTGAAGGCCTCCAGTGGGAGGACGCAGATGGATGGTGCCGGGTGCAGCAGTGATGCAGGCCTGCTGGCGGGTGGCTCTTGGGAGCAGGGCACGGTTGGAACAGGGACCCAAAGGGGCAGCGGTGGGGGCAAGAGGCCCCCTCCCCCTCCAGTGCAGGACAGGCGAAAGATGGATGGGTGCCTTATCTTCACAAGGGATGAAAGGGGACCTTGGGCATGTTCGTCTCTCTTCTACAAGGACCAGAACGGGGAGCAGTGGAAAGGGCTGGGCTCTCATTTCCCGCAACCCTGGGTTTTGCCTGCTCTTGCCCGGGCCGGATGCTGGGTCCAGGGGTGGAGGCAGGAGCCAGCCAGGGTCCCTCCCAATGGGGGCTTGCAGTCCCACGGGGGGCCCTTAGGGGGATGCAAAGACCCCATTGGCTCACTGGCAGCCAGGGCAACTTGTGGCCGAGGCCCTGTCTGTCTGGCCAGGCTGCTCCAGCTGAGGAGCAGAGAACCCAGGAGACGGGGTCACCGGCAGGGAGGGTGAAGGTGGTCTGCAAGCCCCTCCTCAGTCAGAAGGTGAGAGGACCCTGCCCCCACGGGGCATGTGCTCAGGGGCCCATCCTTCTTTCTTCCTGGAACATGAGCTGCCCCAGGGGGGAGACAGTCTATGACAGGGGCCTAGTCGTGGGCCCCCACCCTCCCAGGGACCCAGGAGGCACACAGCTGGAGCCCTCCCTCTGCTTGGGGGTCCATAGTTTCAGACCCCGTGTCGTCCACCCAGCCCTGGCAGCTCTCCCAGGAGGTCAGTGTTGCTGTCTCTGGCCCTGCTTTCAAGCAGGAGATGGACAGCAGGTCTTCGGTTCCCCTCCCCAGGTCCCCCTTGTGTCAGCGGGGCCCCTGGGCCCTCATGCTTGGGCCTCTGCAGAGGTGCCCAGGAACCCCAGGCCTGATTTGGGGATGGTGCCCTGAAGACACCGCCATGCAGCCTCTGGAGGTAGGACAGGGAGCGCGTGGGGCTTCTAGTTCAGGGTGGCTGAAGATCTGAGTGTTACTTGTCCTTCTACTTTCACTCATTCCCTCTCTTGACACTTCCTGGGGGATAGTCAGCTGTGGCCATGAGTCAGAACTGCCAAGGTCCCTCATCAAGCCGAGATGCACGGTGGGCCTCAGCCCCAGGTGGCGTAAGAGCTGTCCTCGGGCTGAGACGCAGCCTGGAGCCCCAGCCTGCCCTTGGGGTGCCGCTGCCTCGGCCCAGGACACCCTGGCCAGCCTCCTGAACCTGTTCCTGCCTGTGTGCCCTCCGCCTGCACTAGCACCAAAGGCTCCTGAACTTGTGCCGAGCTCTCGGTACCTCCTAGACCTCCCAAGCTTGGGAGCAGGGTGCAGGTCCCAGGGGAATCTTCACGCAATGACTCCTCACAGAGGAAGACCCGAGAGCGCTCTCAGGGCCCCTGATCCCCACGTCGCCGAAGGTGGGGCTCTGCCTCCCGCATGGGCCTGGCAGCCCCTCCCCGCAGGCCTCCTCTTGTGCTGAGGGCCAGCCAGCCGGGCTGTCTGCCCCGAGGCACAGCTGTGGGGGAGGACCCAGCCCAGCCCCAGAAGGGGCTGAGAGCCCCTGACAGGGGAGCCTCTGCCCTGATGGTCTCCCCCGGTGGAGCCAGGCCAGGGTCTTGCAGAGAAGAGCACCGCTCAGTGGGCGTCCCAGGGCCAGACCAGTGCCCAGGAGCCCTGATACTGTTCTGGGCTGTTGTTGAACAGCCCTGGTTCTGCTGTTTCCAAGCAGAACCCTTCTCCTCCCCCGCATGCTGGGGTCTGAATTCTCCATACTTCATCCCTGGTCCTTACTATCCCGACTCCAGTCTCAGAGCCTGTGCCCCAGTAAGTTCTCAGGCTCCTTCCCCTCTTTCCCTGGGCTGGGGGAGTCAAGGGGAACCCCAGCAGTGGCCCAGCCCCTGCCTCAACCTGCCCACGCAGGTAGAGCCCCGGGATCCTCTGGCCCAGATATCAGAACTCTTTGGTGTCCCCTGAGGGGGGTGGACTGCCAACTCCAATGTGAGCCCAGCCAGGATCGACCGGAACACCTCCTCGAGGAGGCGGGGGCCCCCTTCTTGATGCACTCGACCTCACAGACCTCAGCATCTGCAAGGTCCATGCTGTTCGAAACAGTCTGTGTGCAACAGAAAAAGACGAGGAGTGTGCCAGGATTGCCACTCCTGGGTACATATCTGAGAAAAGTAAACACACTAATTTGGGAAGATGCTAGAACCATAATTTACAGCTGCCAAGATATAGCAGCAGCATGAGTGTCCATCAACAGAGGATTGGATGAGGAAGATGTGGTCTAATTCCATATATATACATATATATATATATATATATGCACACTTGTGGATATGTATGAACATATAGAAATATATATGTATATATACATGTATAACATATACGCTATATATAATCTATATATGAATATATAGAAAGTGAAAGTGTTAGTCACTCAGTCACGTCCGACTCTTATCCACCCCATGGATTGAGGCCCACCAGGCGAATTCTCCAGGCAAGAATACTGGAGTTACCATGCCCTTCTCCAGGACATCTTCCGAACCTAGGGATCAAATCTACGTCTCTTGCATTGCAGGAGAGTGCATTTACCATCTGAGCCACCAGAACTATGTGGGAAATACTACTCAGCCATAGAGAAGAATGAAATGTTTCCATGTGCAATAATATGAATGCACTTGGAGGCCATTGTGCTAGAGAAGGAAGTCATACAGAATAAGACAAATACTGTTGTCACTCATATGCAGAATCTGAAAAATAAAACAAACTTGTGATTACAACAAAAAAGAAACCAACTCACAGATATAGAGAACAAACTAGTGGTTTCCAGTGGGGAGAGGGAAGGAGAGGGGCAGTATAGAGGTGGGGACTCTTCTGTCTACAGTAAGCTACAGGGACATATATTGTACAGGACGGGAGATGGAGCCAATATTTTACAGTAACCACGAACGGACTATGCATTTAAAAATTTTCAGTCACTATAACGTACACCTGTAACTGAAGTGGTATCATACATCAACTCCAATTTTCAGAAAGTGGGACATTCACCCTATTGAATTTTATGAGTGACATAAACAAAGGTTTACCTTTCATTCACATACTTAGCTCAATAAGTATGAACAGAGAGAACATGGCCCTTTGCTTACAATCACACAACTGAATTTCTAACGATGATGGACAGAATTACTGCAGGACACACAGTAAGAAGGATGACCAAAAATAGGAGGACTAGCTAGCAAGACAATACTGAATGAATGAGAACACATATCAGAAGTTTGCAACATCGTAATACACTTTGTATCCGGACTGAACTAGACAATCATATGCACCAAAGAAAACTGTTTCAAATAGGATGAGAAGCTGAAAAGTGGAAAGATCCTGCGATGATTACTGTGAAGGAAAACTGGAAAGCAGGTCTGCTGAGGACGTGGAGGTTAATGCCTAGGTTTTAGGGCTCGGTGAAGGCCTGCATGTCCAGAAGGTCTGGGCAGGACACAGGGGCAGGCAAATTTCCAAGAGGTCTGGGCAAGACATGGGGTTGGAGGTGTGGGTAAGAAGTTCCAAAGTCTGGAAGGATATGGGACTACAGGAAGGATCCAGAGTTCTTGGCAGGAGGCATCTCAAGGAAGGCTCCAGAAGGTCTTCAAAGAACACAGACCCTGGAGAAGGTTCCAGAAAGCCAGGCAGGACATGGGGGAGCAGGGGTGGAAGGATGTGGTGGAAAAATGTCCCAGACGGTCTAAGCCGAAGCCAAGGCCACAGGGAAGGTCAGTAACCTGAGCAAACACAACTGGGAAGGTTCTAGAATATGGGGCAAGATCTGGCTGCCATGGGGAAACTTCCAGAAGATCTGGGCAGAAAAAGGAGACGAAATATTATAGATGCTCTGGACAAGAAGATGGAAGGGGTAGGGGGGAGTGGGTCAGGGGCTTGAGGAGGGGGGTCGGTCCCCGAAGTTCTGGGCAGAACACGGGGAGTGTCGAATGTTCTAGAAAGTTGGGCAGGTCAAGGGTGGTGGGGGGCTAGAGCCCCAGACTTGGCCTCAGATCAGTGTCGACAGATCCTGGCATTTGACCGTGCTCTCCAGAACATGGTTGTAGAATCCTGCTGACACAACTCTGCCAGCTGAACGCCAAAGCACCCCCACTATGGGGTCCCTGGGCTTCCCCAGTCCATCTAGCAGCCCCACCCCTGGCTACAGGAACCTCCACCCGACACATAGCAATCCATCCCCATTCCATTCTCTGCTGTTTCTGTTTTAGACCCTTTGTTTTGGGTTGAATTTGCTGTCACTTTCCGGGTTTTTTGAGTTGAAAAATGAGATCCCTGGTCTGTAGCGTTTCTGCATGCTTCTCTACCTTCTTGTTCTTATCCTGCCAGGTCTGGTTTTGTTCTATAATACTTTTCTTATCACGTTTCCCAAATAGTTTCTATTTTCTGCTGGGAATGATGAGGGTGCGAAGTAGGGAGGGCATTGATATCTGGAATTGTGTTCTTAATTTGCAAACAGCAGAAATGACTCTTTTCTTGCTTAATACAGTTAGGAAAGGTACTCTGAGTTTCAAAATCCCTTCTGGATGCAAAATCTCCATCCTCCTTTCTCTCGCGCGCATGTTTTCACCTTGAAGTTCACACTAGCTGATACGAACGGAGCCCTTTGCACATCTCAATTCTATTACTTCTACTTCGGGCTGTAGTTGTCATGTGTTTCATTTCTAAATGGGGTGAGGAGTCAGTGTGTCTTCTAGTGGTGCTCTCAGGTGGCCTTGACCTGCAGCAGCTTGAAGCAGGGCTTCAGTTACCAGCCAGAGACTGAAGACGGACTGTGCAGTGAGCACACGGAAGCTGAGCCACTAGACCAGTGGCAGACAGAGGCTCGATCTACAGTCTAGATCTAGAGCAAGCTTTGGCTACACTCCGCGCCCTGGGGACCACTGTACCTACTCCGCTTGGTTGCCACCTGCCCTCTGAGGAGCCAACAAGGATCTCTTCCAATGGGGGCTTGCAGTCCCACGGGGGGCACTTCAGAGACTCTACTGACACACTGGCAGCCAGGGCAGTAATGTGGCCGAGGCCCTGTCTGTCTGGTCTGGCTGATCCAGCTGAGGAGCAGAGAACCCAGAAGACAGGGTCACTGGCAGGGAGTGGGAGGGTGGCCTGCAAGCCCCTTCTCAGTCAGAAAAGTGAGAGATCCCAAGCACAGCCCCCACCCCTCATGGAGTGTGTTCTCAAGGCCCACATCCTTCTTTCCTCCAGGAACATGAGTCCAAGGGTGGCAAAGTCTAAGACAGGGGCGTGGTCGTGGGCTCCCCACTCTCCCAGGGACCCAGCAGGCACCCAGCTAGAGCCCTCCCTGGGCCTGGGGGATCCATAGTTTGGGGGTCACGAGTCATCTCACCGTCCCCTGCCAGCTTTCCCAGAAGGTGCATGTTGGTGTCACCATTCCCATTTTCAAGGAGCAGATGAATGCCCTGGGCTTTGGTCACCTCCCAGAGCTTCCCCCTTCCCCCTGTTCATCAGAGGGGCCTTTCAAATTCACCTTTCTTCGCAAAGTGCAGAACACTATGTGGGCAGCTTAACGGATTTTCACCAAATGCACATAAGCCTCTATCAGAATCCATCTCAGGAAACAGAACTGGGTGGAGAGCCCCAAATTCCTCCCCACATCCCTCTATTCAGGCAGTAGAAGCAGACCGGGGCAACTGTAAGAAGAAAGGGGCTGGGTTCCTGAGCCTGTATATGAGCTGTCTGCTTTTGAACCACTAACAACGAAACCCTGCTTTGTGAGCTCTCGTTGCTGCCTTCTCTTCTCTACTGGCGTTTGTGCAATGAGTCCCCATCTTTGTGTATGGTTGCATGTCTGTTCTTTACTCTCACAGTTGTATGCTCTGATGAAGACAGTTTATTGTTGGCCATTATTGGTGGACATTAAGGCTGGTTCTGGTTGTAATCTACCCCCAAGTAGTGCTACAGTGAATATGCTTTTCCTTGTCTTGAGGTGGGGCCATGCGAGCATTTCAGGGGCTGAGTGCCTAGGAGTGGTAATTTTGGGCCTCTGACATGCTTAAGTACCGCTTTGGCAAAGGCTATGGAAGACATTTCCACTGACTGTACCTATCTGTACTCCTCAGGAGCCCACACACTTCAAAATCTCACCAACACATGGTGTGGTCGTCTTTGAATATTTAATCATCCCTGTTGGGGTGTTTATATTGCAGTTTCAAGTTGCATTTGCACCTAGAGAAATTGTGTTCAGCCACTTCTCTTATATTTAGTACCCTCATAAATTTCTTATCTGGTAAACTGCCTTTATGCCTTTCTCTCAAATTTCTATTGGACGATCTGCTATTTTGGTTACCAGTTGGTAGGAAGAAGTTCATTCTATATTCTGAATACCAGTGTTAACAAGATAAGTGTTTACACGCTTTCTCCTGGGTTTGCACTGTCTTGTCATTAGAACAGCAGATGTTGTGAGTTTTTACATAATGTCATGTGTCACTTTTTCTTATGTGACCAGCAATATTTTTTTCAATTTTGTATATTCTTAATTTTCCAGCGGACACCAGGATAGCTTTGTACATTTTCCTTTTCCCTTTCTGAGGATTCATTGAGATCCACAAATGTCCTGAACTGCTTCTTTTGTGTGGTACCTGTGTATAATATCTCGTCTATCCACCACTCGTCAAAGCACACAAGAACGTTTCCCCATGCAGGGGTAGCCTCGTCAGAAAGCCTGTAACTGGATACTTGTGCTTTCTGCCTTTGCTTTCTCCTCTACTGGTCTCTTTTTCAACCCTGAGCCCACACCATACTCTCTCAATAAGTGAGAAGATAGAAATGATTTTGGCAGTTGGGAGTTCAAGTCCTCCAGCATTTTTCTTCTCCCAGTATATTGCCTTGGCTACTCCTGCTGCTAAGTCACTTCAGTCGTGTCTGACTCTGTGTGACCCCATAGACGTCAGCCCACCAGGCTCCCCCGTCTCTGGGATTCTCCAGGCAAGAACACTGGAGTGGCTACTCCTAGCCCTTTCCATTTCTGAAACATTTGAATATTTGGAATCAATTTCATGCACATGCACAAACAGACACACACACACACACATACACACAGCACCTGTTGAGACTCTGACCGAAATTTCATTGAATTTGTAGATTTATCTTTACTCTTCTGGGACTGGGTTATCTTTCTATTGTTAATCTTTCAAAAAGGAGTCTGATTATTTCAGCCTACACTCTCATTGTGAGTCAGCCTTGGTTCCCAGTGTTCTTCAGGTTTTAGTCCGTTTCATCAGGAATGTGACATTTATCACAGGAAGCCTACTCATCGCAGCCACTCATTTTCTTTATAAGGTCGGTGACGGCTGATTTATGCTTCCCTTTCCGTTTCTGATATTGCAAATGAGAATTTACTTTTCTTCTTTGTGATCTCATCTTCTATTTTGCCGATACTTTGAATGCCTCCAGATAACCAACTTTGGCTTTCTGGGTTTACCTCCTGTTCACTTCTCCTCTCCTCTTTGTATTTCCTTCATCATTTCTTTGGGTAGGTAAGCTATTCTCATCTAACTTCCTGAATGGAGGCTGAAAAAGTTTTCACCCTCTTCTGTTAGATGGCCTGTAACATGATATATTTTCACTAAGCACCTTTTCCGCTCCTTTCCCTGCACTTCTAACTTGTGGTAACCTCACATTCCTTAGACCTTACTGTTACCCAGTTTCTGCTGGGGCCTCTCTTCTGTGTAACTGGTTTAGGACTAGTTACTAAGAATGTGGAGATTTGCTGGTTCTCTCTCGAGTAGTGATTCTCCCTCTGTTTCACTGTAACAGAGAAAGAACGCTAGTACTGTCAGTCATGGCAGACTTGTGATGCTGGGGTATGTCACGGCATGAACCTGCCCCGCCACCCCTGCTCCTGCCCAGACCTTCTGGAACCATCTCCCCGCTGCGTGTTCCCTAACACTTTCGGGCGTCGCCCTCCGCTGGGCAGTCTGACGAGACTGCCCCTGGGGGCGCTCCCACCCGCGAGCGCGGCGAAACCTTCTGGAAGCCGCGCAAAGCCTGATGGGAGAGGCTCCGCTGAGTGCTTCCGGGTGGAGTGTGGGCGCCGAGCCTGAGCGGCTTGTCCTCACTCACCTGCAGCTTCTTGTGGGAGCCCCTCTGGAGTTCGTGTCCTGGAAGTTTCCAGAAGGTTTAGACAAGACAAGGTTGGGGGCGATGTGGTGGCGGGGCAGAGGAAGAGGAAATCCAAAGTCTGGCTGGGACACGGGTGCGGGGAAGTTTCCACAGTTCTTGGCAGGACGCGAGTATCCAGAAGATTCCAGAAGGTCTTCGCAGAATAGGGGGGCTGAAGAAGGCTCCAAAAGGTCCTCCAGGACATGGGGTCTCGGGTAAGGTTAGGGAGGCCTGGGACGGACATGGCGCATGGAGACGTTTCTAGAAGGTCTGGGCACGACCCTGAAGGGTTGGAGGGGAGACAGACGTGGAAGTTTCCCGAAGGTCTTCACAGAACACAGGGCTGGGGAAGGTTCCAAAAGCCTGGGCACAACATGGGGGCGTTTTAGAAAACCTGGGCAGGAGATGGCGGGCAGGGTACAGCTGGATAGGGGAACAGATGGGAGGTGGCTGGAAGATTCCAAAAGTTCTAGGGAGGATGTAGGGTGGTGGACCCAGCGCTTCAGGCTTGGAATAAGTCTCAGGTCAGTGTCTGCACGTTCTGTGGTTTGGCCCCTCCCTCGTAAAGCCGGGATGGCAGATTCAACTGCGACCATCCGTCAGTTCTGACCACAGGCATCCCTCCACTGGGGTCCCATTGCTTCCCCTACCTACCTGGCAGCCCTTCCTGTGGGTGTCCTTTCCACCACCACCTGGGCCATCCATCATCATCTTCTGGGGATGGGTGACTCGGGAACCCACACAGCATCTTCACCACTGAAAGCCACATCCCACCAGGACCCCACCCCGCATCTCCAACCTTGAGTCCCGAGGCTCCCCAACTCATATACCTGTCACCTGCAGATTCCACGTTGATTTAAATCACACTTCTAGGAGGATCAGGTATTTCTGCTAAAAGCAATTCACAGGTCTGACAATTCTGTTATCTTTCTGTTAGTCAACACCATCAGTGGACGACCAGCACAGAGATTTAACCAGGTCATCACTTTCTTCACCAAGCTAGTTGTACCAAAAGAGAAGGAAAATGACGTTATGGAATGCCGCTGAGCTTTGCCTTTTACAGCCTTTTGTAATGTCTGGAGCTAAAGTGGGGGAAGGAGTGGTGTCACAATAATCCAGGATCCAGAGTAATCCCCAGATCTTTTATCCGGAGAGTCTTTTTTTTTTTTTTTTTTTAAGTTTTTTTAATTTTATTTTTTATTTTTATTAGTTGGAGGCTAATTACTTTACAGTATTGTAGTGGTGTTGCCATACATTGACATGAATCAGCCATGGATTTACATGTGTTCCCCATCCTGAACCCCCCTCCTGCCTCCCTCCACTTCCCATCCCTCTGGGTCATCCCAGTGCACCAGCCGTGAGCACTTGTCTCATGCAGCCAACCTGGACTGGCGATCTGTTTCACACTTGATAATATACATGTTTTGATGCTGTTTTCTCAGATCATTACACTCTTGCCTTCTCCCATAGAGTCCAAAAGTCTGTTCTATACATCTGTGTCTCTTTCTCTGTCTTGCATATAGGCTTATCATTACCATCTTTCTAAATTCCATATATATGCGTTAGTATACTGTATTGGTGTTTATCTTTCTGGCTTACTTCACTCTGTATAATGGGCTCCAGTTTCATCCATCTCATTACAACTGATTCAAATGTATTCTTTTTAATGGCTGAGTAATATTCCATTGTGTATATGTACCACAGCTTGCTTATCCATTTGTCTGCTGATGGGCATCTAGGTTGCTTCCACGTCCTGGCTATTATCAACAGTGCTGTGATGAACATTGGGGTACATGTGTCTCTTTCAGTTCTGGTTTCCTCAGTGTGTATACCCAGGAGTGGGATTGCTGGGTCATATGGCAGTTCTATTTCCAGTTTTTTAAGGAATCTCCAGAGACTCTTTCAGATGATTTCTTTCCAGTTGGCACCAAATAAGGTTCCTTATTACACTTTCCTTGGAGGGAACTCATCCACATGGTATTATCAGTGTAGCTACTCACTAAATCATATCATTATTCTTGAGATCCACCACACTCGATTTTTCACATATGCTGGAAAATTCAAACACCTCTGTGGGAGAACTCAATGTGTGATGAGTCCCATTTCCAAAGAATACAACTTTTGCCTGAATTTGGAGTAGGTGTTAGCCAAGTTGGCCTCATAGACCAAGTCTCCCATGAGCTGTTTTTCTTCTTGGACAGTCTTTGCCATATCAGGGACAAGTGAAGCAATGCAAAAGGCCACCTGTTTTAATTCCCATTCATTTAATGATGTTCTTATTCCTTTTTCTACCCCCATAGAAGTTACTGTAGCTTGTAAGACTGTGAATGTTAAAATATTCTAAATATCACTCCCAGCCCATTTAACCTATATGCTGCAGAAGCCTTAGATTTCTACACCCAGGGTTAGGCAGTTAAATTCTGGACCTTCAGTTTTTAACTGAGGAGGTGAATTAAGACTCTTGTTCAAATAGTTGCTGCACTAAGCCGTCATTCTCATAATGGGTTAAATCTGGGCTAAAAAAAATGTAGAACACATTTAAAATTAAAAAATTTTGGCCATGCCACCTGGCTGGCTGCATGTTAGTTACCTGATGAAGAATTGAATGTGGGCCCGTGGCAGTGAAAGCATGGAGTCCTAACGACTGTACCAACAGGGAATTCCCTGTAGAGCACATTTTTAACCCCTTGCATTTTATATAAATTATCTGAGGCAGTAATGTTGAAATAGTTTACAGTGAGTGCAAGGATGTGTGTGTGTGTGTGTGTGTGTGTGCGCGCGCGTGCAGTTGTGTGCAACTCTGTTCAGTATAAGCAAGTGAAAGTGTTAATTGTTCAGTCATTGCTCTTTGTGACTCCATGGACTGCAGCCTGCCAGGCTCCTCTGTCCATGGAATTTTTCAGGCAAGAATACTGGAGTATGTTGTCATTTCCTCCTCCAGGGGATCTTCCCAAGCCAGGGTGGAACCTGCGTCTCTTGTGTCTCCTGCATTGGCAGGCAGTTTTTACCACTGTGTCAGCCGGGAAGCCCACCACCTTGTCCACCTTAACATTTTACTAGTTTTCCCACATATCTATCCATCTGTCTAACAGTGCTTTAATTCACTTTATCTTTTGGATTCCTTTCAAAGTTAACTACAGACATCAGCATTCTTTCCCCTACAAACTGTAGCAGTTTTTGTCGTGTGATTCATGCTTTATACATCTTATCTAAAAATTCAACATCCAACATCTGTTGGATCATCAAAAAAGCAAGAGAGTTCCAGAAAAAATATCTACTTCTGCTTAACTGACTATGCCAAAACCTTTGACTGTGTGGACCATGACAAACTCTGGAAAATTCTTAAAGATGTAGGAATACCGGACCACCTGACCTGCCTCTTGAGAAATCTGTATGCAGGTCAAGAAGCAACAGTTAGAACCAGACATGGAACAACATACTGGCTCCAAATTGGGAAAGGATTACATCAAGGCTGTATATTGTCATCCTGCTTATTTAACTTATATGCACAGTACATCATATGAAATGCCGGGCTGGATGAAGCATAAGATGGAATCAAGATTTCCGGGAGAAATATCAATAACCTCAGATACCCAGATGACACCAGCCTTATGGCAGAAAGTGAGGAAGAACTAAAGAGCCTCTTGATGAAAGTGAAAGAGGAGAGTGAAAAAGTTAGCTTAAAACTCAACAGTCAGAAAACTATGATCATGGCATCTGGTCCCATCACTTCATGGTAAATAGATGGGAAAACAGTAGAAACAGTGACAGACTTTTTTTTTTGGCGGGGGGGCGGGGGGGGGCCTCCAAAATCACTGCAGATGGTGACTGCAGCCATGAAATTAAAAGACACTTGCTCCTTGGAAGAAAAGTTATGACCAACCTGGACAGCATATTAAAAAGCAGAGACATTAATTTACCAACAAAAGTCTATCTAGTCAAAGCTACGGTTTTTCCAGTAGTCATGTAGGGATGTGAGAGTTGGACTATAAAGAAAACTGGATGCTGAAGAATCGATGCTTTTGAACTGTGGTGTTGGAGAAGACTCTTGAGAGTCCCTTGGACTGCAAGGTGATCCAGCCAGTCCATCCTAAAGGAAATCAGTCCTGAGTGTTCACTGGAAGGACTGATGCTGAAGCTCCAATACTCTGGCCACCTGATGCGAAGAACTGACTCATTTGAAAAGACCCTGATGCTGGGAAATATTGAAGATGGGAGGAGAAGGGGACAACAAAGGATGAGATGGTTGGATGGCATCACCGACTCAATGGACATGAATTTGAGTAAACTCCGGGAGGTGGTGATGGACAGGGAGGCCTGAGGTGCTGCAGTCCATGGAGTTGCAAAGAGTTGGACACAACCGAGGAATTGAACTGAACTGAAAAATTCTTAGACTAACCTAAGGTTGAAAACAGTGTTCCTGCTTTTCTCTAACAGTCATCTAGCTTTGTATTTAGATAAGTTTTATAACTTATATCTATAATCTGTTGAAATGGATTTTTGTGTATGATGAGGTAAAGGGAAAGTCAGGGCTTCCCTTGTGGCTCAGATGGTAAAGAATCTCCCTGGAATGCAGGAGACCCGGGTTCAATCCCTGAGTCAGGAAGACCCCTGGAGAAGGAAATGACTACCCACTATAGTATTCTTGCCTGGAGAATTTCATGGAGAAGCCTGGAAGGCTACAGTCCATGGGGATCAGAAAGAGTCGGACACAACTGAGTGACTAACACTTTCATTTTTCACTTTTCAAAGGGAAAGTCATGTTTATGTTTTTGTTCTTCTTTTTTGCATTTGGGGGCATCATTTTTGCATATGTTTGTTCAAAGGTCTCAGCATTATTTGTCACAGAAGAGGCCATTTCTTCATTGCATTTTTTTGCTTGTCACCTTTGTCTAAAATCAGTCAGTCACACTTGGGTAGGTCTACTTCTCGACTCTTTATTCCATTCTATTGAGTGTATGTCTAAGCTTGCTGCAGCATCACACTGTCTTTGGTTACCATAGCTTTCTAGTAAGTCTCAAAATCAAGTAGTATAAGTTCTTGGCTCTTCTATTTCCAAATTATTTTGGCTACTCTAGGTCTTTCACTCTTCTACCTAAATTTTAGAATCCCAGTTGATTATTTCTACATTGAAAATATATCTCCGGGAAATTTGCCTGAGATTGTGCTAAATCTACAGATCAATTTAGGGAGAACTGACATCTTAGCAATAGTAAGTCTTCTGATCTGGGAACACAGCATATCATTCCACTTTTTTAGGGCTTGCTACTCTTCAGATTTGTGTTTACCTGGTGACATTGCAAGCTCAGCTTTCTGGTTTTCTCTTTTTGCTGTCATTGTGTTTGTGGTTGTTAGAGTTAACACAGGTTCTCATTTGGCTTTCTACTTCCTAACGAGACAAACCAAAAAAGAATCAAGCAACAATAAATTCTGAAAGGTATGGTGAGGGCCTCCACCACCTTCAAGGGTGCGCTGTGGACCCAGTCACCAAAACTGTAGTTCTGGTGTGTGAACGGACAGACAAAGGAACTGAAAGAAGACAGCCCACAAAGAGAACCAGGTGCATCTGGAATCCAATACATGATGAAAGGGCTGCCACATTGACAGTAGACGGGGTGGACATTATGATTAATGATGTTGAGATAATTTAAGTCATCATCTGAAAAAACATAACACTGAAGGGTAAGTCCCAAATGGATCAAAGATTCAAATGTTAAAAGGCAAAGAAAAAAAAAGTCTGGTAAAGCTATCAGAAGAAAATATGAGAGAATTAATTTATAACCTTGTTTGAGGGAAGGTTTCTCCCACCCAAGTGCTGACCAGGCCTGACCCTGCTTAGTTTCTGAGATCAGATGTGTGGGGGAAGATTTCTCTAACTAGCAGAACTATGGCTCTGAATTTTGAAACTGTTCTGGTTTCAAAATCCAGAACCATAAAATAAAAGGTGGTGGTAAAGTTCCTCTCCTGACTAACTCCAGCCAGGCTCCTCTGGGCCCTTTATCCACTAGGCCTCAAACTTGGTCTGTAAAGACTAGAGCAGACACTAAGTGCCTTCTAACAACTGAAGGTCACATCCCTAGATGATCCAAGTCTCCCCCCTGCCCCAAACCCTGGCCTTAAACCCCTTCCTGAAGAACTGTGTTCTGTGAAGATGGGCCCCTTTCTCAGCCTCTATGGAGGGTGGGCGCTTAACTTTGGTACATGCCAGTTAGCAAACCCAGATAGGTTTCACAGGGACCAACCCTGCCTTCCTGCTTTTGTAACTTTCACTTCCCTGACTCCACTGAGCCCTGCTCACCACCTCCCTACTCCCTCACTCTTCCTTTAAAATGCCCAGTCACCCCTGTGCAAATTCAAGTGGAGTTCCCTTCATGAAGACTCTTTTTCCCACTGAAATAGAATGCTCCTGATTTAAAAATCCATCCTTATCACTTTAGGGTCTGGCTCTATTTAACCATGAAAAGCTTGGCATAACCACTTCTGCTTGGCATTAATACCAAGACCTATATCAAATAGGAAAACAGTTTTACTTTTTATGGCAGACAATGGACTAGGGTCACAGTGTATTTGGATAACAGACTTGAATAGAAAGCATAGAAAAAGGAATGCAGACATCTATCTGAATGCAAAAACTGAATGTCACTCATAATTAATTCTGATTGTTAATTATCAGGATACTATTTTTACCTACCAGATTGGTGAAAACCCAAAGGATGAATAGGAATGTACCCTTTTTTGATGATACTATGGGAACAGGCACTCGTGGAGAAAACTGATGAACTTTGGGCAAGTGCATCTACATTGCAAATACATCAAACTTTTGACTGTCAGTCTTATTTCTGGGAAACTCTCCAGTGGACCTGCACTTATAAGAAATAACACTACGGACAATTGCAGCTTTATTTCTAGTACAACACACTGTAAACAACACAAAGGCTCATCGAAAGAGGCTCTGAAAATGCACTGTCCTACATCCAGGCAATGGCATGTAAAAAACCAGAATTCCCTCAAAGGTGTTGACTGCGCCAACAGAGGCTTGTTGCCCCCCACCTGCCAGATAGCAGGGCGAAGGCGGGGTGTGGAACCTGGGGCAGGAGCAGGGATGGGGAGCCCAGAAGGCAACGGCGTATGACTGCGTAAGGGCATAAGGCTGGCAGGCCTTGTGAGGGAGAGGGCTAGCCTCAGCACCCATCTGGGCAGTAAGGCTGGGCTGGGCAGTGCAGGGGTAGCCAACCCTTCCTGTACCCTGGAGTCAGGCTGCACCAGTGAAGACCTGGCCATGGATGGGGAGGAAGATGAAGAGGGAGGAGGAAGGGCGGTGACACTGGGTGGGAGAGTACCCCATGGTGTCTCCTAAGAGAACAGGAGTTCAAATCAGGGGTGGGGGAAACCCGGTACTGCCTTGGGGGAGCTGCAGCAGGAACACTTGCTGAGCAAGTTTGCTGGGGCATGGGTGAATGAATGCAGAGTTCCAGGGAGTGGTGGGGTCCCTGGGCACAGAGGGGACTTGGTGGTGGTGGTGACAGCCCCACCCCCAGCATCAAGAGACCATACCCAGCCCCTGGCCCATGGATGAGGAGGAGAGGGTCTGCCCCAGTGACCAGAGGGGAGGGCTCTGAATGGTGCTAGACCAACAGGGGTCAAATCTAACTCTGGAGCCACAGGTCTGACCAAGTGGTCTTGCTTGTTCCTCATGTCCAGGCATCACTGGAAATGATAACCCTCCTTGCTTTTCTTCTGGTCTTGGGCCTGCCACGGCTGGAGAGCAATGTCACCACGCCGGCAAGTCAAGGTCAGTTCTGGCCCTGAGCCCCCTGGGCTGGGAGGAGGAGGAGGAGGTCTGGAATGCCTGTACAGACACAGGGTGGCCATCCATGTCTGGATGCTGCCCTGGCACCAGGTGGGTCCAGGCAGTTGTAGCCCAGAGGATTCAGTGGGCAAGACAGCATTAGGAGGATGGTCAGCTGATATGGATATGTAGTGGGGGAGCCTCTTGATGTGGGGTCCCCAAGGGCAGGCAGGGATGATTGGTTTTATTGCCCAGCACCCAGCTCTCCCTGCCATGGCCCTGCCTTCCTGGGGATGGTTGGTCTGGAGGCCAAGCCTGAACCAGCCATCTTCAAGCCTTCTGGGGACTACCTCTGAAAATGGAAAGCTGCTGGAGTGTGACCAGCTTCTTCCCCAAGAACAAGTCCTGCCCTGACACAGACCCAATAGTGGGCTGCCTCGGCTCCTGGGTCAGGCAGGACACAGGGTCTCAGGCCAAGGAGCGTGGAGCCAGGCACTGGAGGCAGTGGGGTTGGCCAGGAAGGTAAATGGAAAGGGTGCACGGGCACAGACTCCAAAGCCATGGAATTTCTTTTTCTAGAGCAGTCGAATGTGAGATGCCAGTGAGGTGTGGTGATGTGGGCATGTCCCTGAGTGGGGGTTGCGGGGAGGGGGGTCTCGGGTGTTTCCATATGACAGTGTGAGTATGTATATCTCCGGGGTGAGGGTCTGTGCTCGTCTGTGTTCATGCTGTGGGTGTGGTGTGGGTCTGTGAGACACATCCAGTGGGCACACAAGGGAAACCCAGAAAGGAGAGGAGGAACTTGCAGGATGGGGCAGGCTGTGAGGTGCCAGAAAGATGGGAGGGACCCAGGGCTCTGTCCTCACTCAGAAGGAGAGGATGGCAGGTGTTGCTGTGATGGGATCTGAGAGCTGCCACATTCTGCCTTCTTTTCATTCCTCCTTTCAGGGTCTACCCTGAGGTGTCACGTTTGTGAGCGGGAGAACAATCTCGAATGCCAAGCTCCAGAGAACTGTGACACGGGCTCTACCTACTGTATTTCTGCTGCCGTGAGTAAGTGTCTTGGGTCCCAGCGGGGCACCACACACAGGCCAGTAGAATGCTTTCAGGACTTAGGGCCTGTTGAGTTTTCCTCAATAAAGAATAACTAACATAAAGATGATCCTTTTTTAAAATTTGAAGAGTGAAGTCCTGTGAAGCCAGGAGTGCCAGCAGACCACTGAGGAGACCCAGCTTACATAAGTAACAGCAGAGCCGACGTAGGGCAGCACGCATCAACCGCCAGTGAGACTGAAATACTGAGGTGTAGGGAGAAAGTAAGGGAGAGTTCTTTTCATTCACTTCTAAGTGAGCAGTTGAGCCTTAATGACTTCAATGTCTGACCAAGAATAGCTTTTACAAAAGATATACATAATCATGGCTTAAAATATGTCCTGAAAAGAGGATGCATGCTTTAAAACATTTAGAGACCACTGCTCTGCCATCTGTAACTTCCCCAAGCACTTCTGGCCTCATGAGAACTCTCTCCCGAGGGTGACTTTGAAGGCCCTGGCATGACCCAACAGTGGCCTTGTCTGGCCTGGAGAATTCACTTTCCATTCATCAGCCACTTCTGGGGCTTCCATGTTCCAGGAAGCATGTGGGCCACTGCAGCCTCACGTGGACTTGATAACTTAGTGTGGAAAGATGATTGCACAGTGAAATATGGGAGGTGAAGTCAGAAGACGGGCCCTGCCCCCAGTGCTGAGCTGTGCCGGCAGCAGGGTCATAGTCAGAGCGGTTACACCCAGGCCCCAAGAGTGGCTCCTTGAGAGGCCAGCTCCAAGTCCTGGGCAGTGGCCAGGATGGCCAGGTGCCCCTTGCTCCCATATGTCTCGTCTGTGGTCACAAAGGCCTGAGCAACCGTGTTTGAGAAGTTGAGGCCCAGGGAACCTATGCATTCCCAAATGGAGACTGCCAGGCTCAAGTGCCCAGTATGTGCAGACAGGTCAGGGCTGGTGGCATCTGATGCCATGCAAAAGCACCCCCAAAAGCAGCTCTGAACACAAAGGCCTGACCCTCTTCCTTTGCAGTGATGGCTCCCAACTCCCTGTCAGGTGCCCTCTTTGAGTGGGGTTCTGGAAAGGGGCGATGGAAGGGTCAGGGTTGGGCAGACTTCAGACAGAAGTGGTGTTGGCGTTGCTGCTTTCAATTCATGAGAACCCCATCTCTCTGTCCCATTTCCCCCTAGGAATATTTCCACGGTACTTCCTTAATTCTAAGCAGTGTGCAGTGACCTGTGGGTTGTATGAGACACTTTCACGGATGGCCAGGTCGTTTGTGCTCATAAAGCCCACACCCTTTCTGTTCCTGGCGTGCTGTACATCCAACCTGTGCAACGTCCAGAAACCAGTCATCAAAGAAAACACAGAAGATGCTTACTTGAATCCCGGCACGGGGCAGGGCAGGGGCAGGGGCAGGGGCAGAAGCGCCGGGCTGATGCCTTTCCTGACACTGGCCTCTGCGCTCCTGGGCCTCAGGCTGCCGTGACAAAGCCAACTGGCTGCAGGTGGTTAGAACTTGTTGCATTAAATTTGTTTTCCATCGATTAGCTCAATGGTGGTCTGATTTCCCAGGGACCTTGACATGGGGTGGGGAGAATGAGTCCATTTGGCCCTACCTCACAGGTTGAATTAGAGCAAAGCCAAACCTTCCCCATAGCAATTTTGTCTACATGTTGTTTCTCTTTGAAATCAAACCTTGTAACTGTTTATTGCTGACAATCACTCTTGACTCCTCTTCACCTTGGGGGGCCTTGGTATTGATGGAGGGCAGGGCCTGAGGCTCACCCATGAAGAGTAGTCCTTAGACACTTCTGACCTTTGGGGGGGCCCAGGGTCAGTAGGGGAGACAGAAGGATTGGGCATAAGGTATCTCTGGAGTGAAAGAAATACTGCTCAGTGTGGGGTAGTAGGACCCCCTCCCGATTACAGCCCTCTTCTGACAGGGGAGGCCCCGTTGGCTGCTCTCCTTCACTTCTTGCTTCCAGACTCCAAGAGACAGAAGACAAGAAATTCTGTTGAGTAAGCATGGATTTCACCCACCAACCGTCATAGGTGTGTGGACTCACAAATTCTTTCACGTGCATTTGTCCAGCATCTGAAACTTGGGCAGGTAGACAACAGCACTGCTGCTGACACTGCAGCCTTTTTCCAGTTTCCATTTAAGATGCAGCCATGTAAAGACAGCCAAAGAGTTCAGAGTTGCAGTTCTGCACAAAACAAATGCTCTCTCTCCTGTGGCCTTGACTGGGTGCTAGGGTGGGTGCAGCCCCATCTGCAGCTCTCCTGCCTCCCCTTCCCTCCCACACTCTGGCCCATCCCACCTGGTCTGACTCAGAGAGACTGCTGCTTGGGGCATCCTGGGAACCTTCCAGAAAGAGTCTCAATGGCCCCAGGAGGGGGTACTGTGGGGCAGGCAGGGAGCAGGGCTGTCTCTCACATCTAGACCCTCTGAAGCAGAAGGGCCCCCGAGTGTTGGCCAGCAACTCCACAGCTGACAGCCTCCAGTTTCTGTTAGGCTCCTGCTGTGTGCATGTCCCTTCCCAAGCACAGGCGTTGCACTCACACTTTCCTGCTCATGCCCCGTCCAGGAACTGCATTCCCAGGACTCCCCACTCTCAGCCTAGGACAGGATTTTAAGTAGGATCCCTTTTGTTAGGGTAGGCAAGAGATGCAAGAGGTCAACTATTCAAAAGTTGCCATGGCAACCGGACACTGGCATCTCTTCACCAGGAGGATGGTTACACACAGTGTAAGACAACTGAGACGTCAAGACCCATGAACATGGAGAATCCCTAGGTTTGGATCTGGTGGGTCTTTGGTGATCTGATGAAGAGCACTTTCAGTGCTTAGATGATGAGAGATATCACATTATTGCAGGATGAGGAGTTCAAGTGAATTGGGGAAAATGCTGTCACCAGTGTGATAGATACACTTTCTAGAAGTCATTATGTAAGGAAGAAGTTTTAAGAGGATATTGTTTAGAAAAAACAGATCACGGGTCAACACTGATGCCACACCAAGAATGTAAAGACTTGGGACTCTTTATCTGTGAAGAGCAGGGAGCCAGTTGAGTGAAGGACAGGTGACGGGGGCCCAGCTGGTGCAGGCAGAATGGAACAGGATCCAAAGCAGAGGCTGCAACCCCGGCAGGAGAGCAAACACTTCTGTGAGCAAGTAGAGGGATGAGCAGGAATGCACAGAAAGCTTATATGTTGGAAGGAGCCAGGAAAATGAAAGAATTCATTCCCAAACAGTCACATTTTCTCTGTGAAGCTGAAGACAGGGGTGTGTGAGTGCTGCTGCAGCTCAGAGCACGTGCTTTAGGGAGGCAAAACTGGGGGGGCTGTAAAAGCATTTTTTTTCAAAGTGACAAGATACGCATGCATGCCCAAACTGTCACCTATATGTAGGCTTTAAAAACAAAGAAAATGAAGAATCTGAGGGTCCACTTTGATAGAAAACAGCTTTCTAGAAGGCGGCTTTCTAGCCTTTCAGAAGCTTTGTGAGCTGCCAGCCCTTTGGACTGCTGGACTTGATGGGCCCCAAGCAGACATGTGGAGGAGCTAGGGAGGACAGCCTTCAAACCTTGCCCCTCAAACACAGCCAAGGACCCGTCTCCTGAGACACACGGAGCGACTCACAAGTTCCACTCCAAAGCCTCAGTGTCTCTGAACAAGCACACCACCTGTTGTCTGTCTCAAGCACGTGGAACACTCTTTCCAACTCACTCCTTTTATAGGCCAAGCACATAACTGATACTACAGCAAAACAAAAACAGTACAAGAAAGGAACATTAGAGGCCAACATACTTGTGAACAAAAACCAAAAACTGACTAATTGGCTGTATTAAAATAATAACAGGTTATGACCAAGTACAATTTGCTCCAGAAATGTAAGAATGATTCAGTCTTAGAAAAAGATGGCCAACAAGGGGTAAAGGATGATAATCACAGGATTATTAACATTCACTAATTGATTTTTTAAAAATGCTGTGACCCCTAGGAACAGAAAAAGTCAATAGTTTGATATAAGTTACCCAGCAGAAACCTAAAACAAACACTATACTTCGTGGTGAAGCATTCAAAATGCTCTCACATAATCCAAGGATATGACAAGCCCATGCACTGTCAAAGCTAGTCAGACATAGTCAGCCTCTACAGTGGGCGCTCAGGTACATCACAAAGGAAGGACTACAAAAATGCTTTTTCCCAGCAACAACCCTGTCGGCTAAAATCCCTCCTATTACAAACCACTTAAAAAAATGTCGCATGAAAAAAACATTCTGAATACTTTTTAACTGTACACCAAGCCAATGTGAACATTTCAGAAGAGGAAGAAAGGAAAGAAGGGGGGAGGAAAGGAAAGGAAAAAAAATAATCTTGACAATATACAGTCAGCAAGGAGTGAAGCTGGCAGCTGCCTTCAGCATATTTGCTTTTTTTCTATCACCTAGAGCCTCAGGTTGGGTAGCAGACAAGGCACTGGGTTTCCATGAGAGAGGAAGTGAAAGTAAAAAACAAATGAGGAGCTTCAGAGAGAGCTTCTAAATTAAATACTAAACTAGGGGAAAAGATACTCTCTGCACAAGGACACTTGTCTATGTCAGTATTGGCTCCACATGGAGAAGAACGTATGAAGAGAAGTTTTTCCTGAAATTAGATACTCTGTCACTTGGGGCTTGTATTCCCACTACTGTTTTACTCCAATAAACCTAAGCCACAAGAAAAATGTTAAGTGGTAATGGATGAGTTTCACCCTGTGAAACCCACAAAAGCAAAGGAAAATCCTCTCTGAAGGAATATTCACTCAGCTCAGAAGTCATAGAATCCCAAAGGTATTATCTCAATAAACATCTGCTTAAAATCAAAATTGACAAAAGACATAAGAAAACAAGAAACAACGAGTAAGCAGAACTGGATCACCAAAAGTTTCAAACATTGGAAATCATAGGTCTGTAATACAAAATAAATTTGCTTTTAGAACTAGAAGAGCAAAAAAAAAAAAAAAAAGAAAGAAATAGAAGAGCATAGAAAACATGAGGGAAAGAATGAAAGACCATCAAAAATATTAGGCAAAAAAATTAGGAAACTGCTAGAAGTGAGTGATGTAATCTTTGATTATAAAAACTCAACGGAGAAATTAAACAGCAGATCACACATAGATGAAGAGACAACAATACACTGGAATTTGAGCTGAACAAATGATTCCATTGCAACCAAGAGGTTAAAAGAGATGGGAAATACAGAGAATAAACTAGAAGATATGAAGAATAAGAGAGAAGCTAATACAGGAAACAAGCAGAATTCCAGAAAAGAACAGAGAGAACAGAGCGCAGGTAGTGTTCAGAGAAAGAGCAATGGGTGATTTTCCAACAGTGACGAATACTCAGGTCAAGTGATCACAACAGGCCTGCTGCTGAGACACACTCAGAGCAAAACGTCCAGACTGCAAACCAAGAGAAAATATACATCTCGAAGGGAACGGCAGTTATATCCTGCGCAGACCGCAGCTCAAACTGGGAGGCAGAGGACAAGGCAGTGGTAACTTCAAAGCACTGAAAGAAAATAACTAGAAAGTAACTTGGACTTGAATACTAAAAGGCTTTTTACAGTAAGTGAAAAATAAAATGGTTTACCACTGACTAGTAATTACTCAAGGAACTCCCCCAAAAGCATTAAGAGGAGTGAAAACAGTCCCAGACAGCATGATGAAATGCAAGAAAGAATCAGTTTTTAAAAAACGTGTTAATATGTGGTGCTATGGACTGCACTGTATCCCCACAAATTCCTGTGTTGAAGTCCTAATTCCCGGTGTGACTGTATGCAGAGGAAGGAAGTAAATAAGGTTAAGTGAGGTCATAATGGTTGGCCCCTGATACAAAAGAATGAATATCCTTAGAAGATGAGACTCCAGAGAGCTCTCTCTACCACGTGACGACATGGCAAGAAGGCCACCATCTGCAAGCCAGGAAGCGGGCTCTTGCCAGAAAATGAATCATCCCGTACCTCGACCTTGAATGTGCAGCCTACACAACTATGAGAAACAAGTGTCTGCTCTTTAATCCCCCTAGTCTATGATGTTTTCTTGTTGCAGCTGGAGCAGACTAAGACATGTGAAAGTCACTCAGTCCTGTCTGACTCTTTGCGACCCCATGGACTATACAGTCCATGGAATTCTCCAGGCCAGAATACTGGAGTGGGTAGCCGTTCCCTTCTCCAGAGGATCTTCCTAACCCAGGGATTGAACCCAGGTCTTACACATTGCAGGCAGATTCTTTACCAGCTGAGCCACCAGGGAAGCCCAATCGTGGATAAAGCCAAATAAACACTAACAAGATAGCCCAAAAATAATATTTTCTCATTTGGAAGGTTAAAGAAAATAAGACAATAGTGGACACAAACGGTGTGAAAAGGCTTGAGGGACGTGACTAACAATGCAATGTTCTCTGGTTTCCACGTGACTCACAGAGAGATGAGAGACAGCCACAGGCATAAAGGGGCAATGCCAAAGTGTCACAGAGATGGAGTTTGTTACCTTCTACCTAGCAATAGAAAAAAAGAAATCAATACTTGAGAGAAAATGGATAGAAGAAATTTAAAGGTACTAAATAACTGATGATAGAAATGCATCTGTATGCCTTAGCAATCACAATAAATAAAATCACCAGCTCAGAGACAGATTATCAGATTGAAGTTTTTGTTTTAATCCAGAAAAATACTCAAAACAAAATACCACAGAAAAATTCATCATAAAAGACAGAAGAAGATATAGTAGACTTAAACTATCAATGTTAAACAAATAGACTTTAAGGCAAAAATCACTAACAGATGTAAATGACAAAATGTTCAACTTACCAGAAAAAAATTTTTAAAAACTTAAAATTTATGTGTATTTAATATAAGTGCTCCAAAATACATAAAGTAAAAAGTGTTAGAACAGGAGAAATGGACAAAACCAGCAACAAAGTGGAATATTTAGACACACTTCTCCCATCAACTGACAGACCTGAGGGCAGAAGTTTAGTAAAAACACTGAACAATAAAACTAACATGCCTTGTACTCTGCACCCAACAACGACAGTACAGGCACTGCTCAAAACAAGACACCCGAATGAAAAATTTCAACTACTGTAAATTGGACAGTTAAAGTCTACACAAAAAACAAAACAATACACAATGAAACACTGGAATAAAGCTATAGCATCTTCCAGGGGAAAACTGACAAGGATTTTAAAAACTATTTTTATAATAGGAGAAAAGAACATCAGAAAATCAAGGAATTAGACATCCCATTTCGAAAGTTAAAAAACAGTAATGAGACAATAATGAAGTGGCAAAAATTAATGAAATAAAAATCTAGAGTATGATAGAAAGGACCAAGAGCGGAATTAGCAGCATTTGTAACAAAAGCAGACAGGGGGATTTTAGTAATGGAGACGAGCAGTGGGTAGAAAACATCAGACTGAAAACAGTACCACTTTTAAGAATGAAAAGAGCTTGATAACTGGGCCATGGTGAAGGGTCCAACATACTTGAATGCAGATGTAAATGTGGACCCCATTTCTTAGGCAACACTTTGCCATGTAACTTTGCAGCCCCTTCAACCAAAGGCTGGATTTATTTCCTTCAACTTGACTTGGGGCTCAAACTTCTAATTTGTTAGGGTCTACTTTCTTATTTATCCCTCTATCACCATCATGAGTGGGCCTTCCCAGGTGGCACTAGTGGTAAGGAACCCGCCTGCCAATGCAGAAGACACAAGAGATGCGGGTTCAATCCCTGGGTTGGGAAGATTTCCTGGAGGAGGACATGGCAACCCCACTCCAGTATTCCTGCCTGGAGAATCCCATGGACAGAGAAGCCTGGCCCGCTAGTCCATGGGGTCACAAAAAGTCAAACACGACTGAGCAACTTAGCATATATACACAAATGCACCATCATGAGGAGAAAATGCTCATTAGTGCCCTTGTAGTGGAAGTATGAGAAACACATATGGCTGAATCATCTCAGCTGAGCCCAGTTCTGAGTGAGAAGCAGAGTTACCCTCTGGGCCCAGCCTACTCTCAGATGCACAGATGAGACTGTCAGCGCTTTAACTCTGAGAACTTGGGCGCCTCTGGTGACAAAGCAGCAACTGAGACGATGCGGATACATTAAGTGGAAAAGAAAGAGAACGGGTCAGACACAACATTTCAAGATTCAGGAGCTAAAACTTTTCCAAAACTGATTACATATCACCCCATAGATTTAAGAAACTCTTTACGAAATTGAAGTAGTATCAATAAAAATCATATCTATGCACATCATAGTGAAACTAATGAACACCAAGAATAAAAAGAAAATCTGAAGAGCAGCCAGACAAAATAGCCACAAAACTAACAACAGTTCCAAAACAGAAAGTAAGCAATGAAAGGGGACAATGCAATGACATCGTCAAAACACTGGCAAAAAATAGCTACCAATCTAGAAGCAAAAATACTGTTCAAAATTCAAAGGTGAGAAATGAAATATTTCCTGCCATATCAGTAACCAATGACATCCTAGTCACCAGTGATTACAGCCACCATGCATGGTGAGCTGGTGAGCTCTGAGGAAGCTCAAGATGTGAAAACAGGATACTGGCCCCAGGTAGCTGAGATACATATGAAAGTAATGATTTCAGTGAGCCCAGACTCTTGCATATTCCCATACATAATAAAACACTAAATTCCTTAATTTGGGATATTTTAAAAATTATTTTAATTAATAATAATCTTTTGACGTTCAGACTAACTGCCCTTTGCTGCAAAACTTCTAATAACCTGACTCCTCCCCGCATCCCCTCCGAACGATCTCCCTTCCGAACGGTTTCTCAGGGTTACTTGAGATGCTGTCTCCTGGGCTTAAAGTCCTAAAAATTCCCACAGAATAAAACGTAACTCTCAACTTTTAGGCGGTCAATTTTTTTTTTTTTTTTTGGTAATCCGCAAAGGTTAACAGCAAATTCAATGAAACAAAAATCTCAAAGAACTTACCCCAGCGGACCACACTAATATATATATTAATATATATATATATATATAAGCTAGAAAAACGATCTCAAACATAAGCCCAGAAATGCAGAGAAAAAAGGAAAGAAAAGAAGCAAATGTAAGTCAATCTAAATGAATATTGAAGCAGTAATAATGAGGTCTTGGGGTGTCACTACATATAAAGAACTACATACATCGTTACCGAATGATATCAATAGTGTAAAGAGTTGCCTACGACAGGAGCGGCACAGGGGTCAGCGAGAAACCAATACACGGGGCCAGTGCTCTGAGAGGCGGTAAACACGAAAACAGACAAGCCTTGCGGCATTCCAAAGACACCTTTACTTTTGGTCAATGGAATCTGCATTTCACAGATTTCCACAAAAGATGCCCCCCATCCCCCACCCCCACGCCCCCACCGTTTACGTGTAAGAAAGACATCCTAAGCTCCCAGGGGCTGTAACACCAAGCGGCAGGCCTGGCCTCAGGAAACCACCAACACGCAGAAGCGCCAAGGAACGGGCCAGCTCACGGAGCTGATGAGAGGCCCTCCACGGCGGCCTCGTTAAGCAACTGCGGACGGAAACGCTCAAACCTGCGAAAAGGGTTCAAGCCCCAAACTCGGCAGACACGCTCTCGGGCCGGAAGCGGCCAAACACAACAGGAAATACGGCGGAAGGAGTGTGTGCTCCCTCCACACAAGTCCCACCGCTCCCTCTGGCGCCCCTAGCGGCCCAGTCCTGCTTGGCGGCACCAGAAGCTCCAGTGGGATCTCCAGAGTTGGCGGTTGGGGGTAGGGGTGGAGGGTGAGCAGTGTCCCGGGCTGGTGCAGATGCTAGGTCACAAGCTAGTCACTGGCATAGGCTGCAAACAGTAAACAAAGGAAGGGTGGTAGAGCATCTAATGTCAGACAAAGGTGATCCCAACATGAGATGCATCACTATAATGGAGAGCTTTTCCTAATTACCAAAGGGTAAATCCGAGAGGCTGAAATGATTCTAAATGGGTATGCATCTATTAACATAGCTACAAAATTTAAAGCAAACATTAACAGAAGTAAAAGGCGAATTGGTAGATTTCAGTACATTTTTCTCTGTCTAACATAGAACAATTGCAGTTCAGTTCAGTCATTCAGTCGTGCCCGACTCTTTGGGACCCCATGGACTGCAGCATGCCAGGCATCCCTGTCCTTCACTATCTCCCAGAGCTTGCTCAAACTCATGTCCATTGAGTCGGTGATGCCATCCAACCATCTCATCCTCTGTCATCCCCTTCTCCTCCTGCCATCAATCTTTCCCAGCATCAGGGTCTTTTCCAATGAGTCAGTTCTTCGAATCAGGAAGCCAAAGTATTGGAGCTTCAGTTTCAGCATCAGTCCTTCCAGTGAATATACAGGGTTGATTTCCTTTAGGGTTGACTGGTTTGCCCTCCTTGCTGTCCAAAGGACTCTCAAGAGTCTTCTCCAACACCACAGTTCAAAAGCATCAATAGAACAAGGCAGGACATTAATAGAGATATAGAATATTTGCACATCATGACTAACAGTCTTGACCTAGTAACTGTCAACTTCAAGAATATAACAGCCAGATAGTTTACTGGCAAAAGCAAGTTTACTCAGGAACAGCAACAGAAATTTCGACTTCAGACAAGCAATCTGGTGCCGACCTTAAGCAATCCCACAGGACAAGGACAGAGAACTTGCTTTTATATGAAAAAGGAGGAGATAGGCAAGGCCGTGATGATCACCGATGAGTCCATCGGAGGTGCTGAGAGTACGATTGATGGAGGCTTCCCATTGGTTCCGCTGCTGCAGACGGGCTGAGTTGCATGCTACGGAGAGGTGTCTTTTCTGCTGGAGAGTAAGCAGAGGTTAGTTCCTGTGGAGGTGTAGGTCACTTGTCTGTTCCCCTTGAAGTAATTGATTATGCAAGTAGGGGGAGAGCTCCCCACTCCAGTCCTGTCTCAGCAACAACTTTAGCTGAGATTTCTTTAATTCCGCATAGCATATATGAATTATTACATCCAACAACTAAACAATGTTGTCAAGGGACAACCAAACATTTGTCCACATGCTTGGGTGTAAAGCAGTTCTCAACAATTTCAATGGATTGAAATCTGGAGTATGTATGTGTTTTACCATAGTGACATTAAATAAGAAACTAAGAACAAAAATTAAAATACTCCCAAATATTTGGAAATTGAGCAATACATTCTTAAATAGCCTAAGACTAAAAAAAAAATTAGAAATTAGAAAATATTTATATTAAATTGCAATGTATCTGACACATTATTATCTGTGATATAGTGCTAAAGCCATGCTTATAAAGAGAAATTTGTGATCTGAAATCATATATTAATGGGGAAAATCTGAAAGTCAGAGATCTGAGTATATATTTCAAGAATTAGAAAAAGAATAACAAACTCAAAAGAAGTAGAAACAGACTAGTAAAATAGAAATGCACAAAAGAATAAAAATCAAAAGTTATTTCTTTGAAAAAATAATAAAACTGATAAACCCCCTAGAAAGAATGATTATGACTAAGAGAAGACACAAATTATCAATGTAGGAAATAAAATGGATGACATGTCTACGGGTCCTATAAACATTAAAAAGATATGGGAAAAGGTACCATCTAGGACTAGGCAAAGAGTTCTTAGAGTTGATACCAAAAGCACAGTCCATAAAAGGAATGATTGATAAGGTGGACTTCATTAAAACTAAAAACATGTTCTGCTAAAGTCTCTGTTAAGAAGATGAAAAGACAAACTACAGATGGAGAAAATATTTGCAAGCCATGCATCCAACAAAATATCATCCAAAATTCTAAGGAACTCTCAAAACTCAACAATTAAAAAAAAATGTCCATTTGAAAATGGGCTAGAACACATGAACAGACATTTCACCAATAAGCAGATGTAGGTGGGAAATAAGTACATGAAAAGATGTTCAACATCACTATCCTTTATGAAAATGCCAGCTAAAGCCACAATGCGATAGCACCATACACATTTCAAAGTGGCTAAAGTAAAAAAATAGTGACCACACCAAATGCTGATAAGGGTGCATAGAAACAGGATCATCCATACACTGCTGGTGGGAAGGTAACACGGTATTGCCACAATGGAAAACAGGGGGAAACAGTCTGACAGCTGGTTATAGAACTCAACATGCAACCACAAGATGACCTACAACTGCACTCTAGAGTGCTTATTCCAGAGAAATGAAGACTTAGGTTCACAAGAAAACCCTGTGGATAAATGTTTATAGCAGCTTCATTCAAAACAGCCCCAAACTGGAGACAACCCAAATGTCCTTCAATGGGCAAGTGGTTAAACCAATTGTGGTCCATCCATGTCATGGAATACTTCTCAGCAATAAAAAGAAACAGACCAGTGATATGGGCAACAACATGGATGAACGTGAAGGGAATGATACTGAGTGAAAAAAGCAACCCATCTCCCCCTCAGCCAGTCTCATTATGGAGTTTCGTCTGCATAATGATACAGACTTTCTCAAACCATCCAGAAGCCCAGGACTTCTTATGGGGAAATCTCACAGTAGAATCCCCTGATGATCAGAAGGCAGCTGAGTCTTTGCAGCTGGTGATCAATAAATGAGTGAGCTATATGTGGCGGACTCTTGTTCTGAGCTTGCCACTCACAGATCCATCAGTGAGAAGGGCACTCCCACCTTTTCTAGCCTACAGGTGAGAAAATGAAGGCTCAGTTGAACACATATTGCAAGCTTGCCACAAGGGTAAAGCCCCAGAGCAAGCCAAGTCAGAAACCTTATTCCTCTTCAGGACACTTTACAGGAAAAAGAAGTGGTTAGACCAGCACTGATCCATGGGCTCTGGTGGCTCCCTCTGGCCTCTTCTTACCTTGTCAGATCTTTGGGAAGCATACTCAGGGCTTCAAAAGGTGCGGCAGAAAGCCCAAGGGCTGAGCTGGAAAGTTCTATGGCAGGGCTGCCTCCTCACTCACTGCCAGGTCCTCCAGACAGCTCTTTGTTCCCTTATGGCAAATGGAGGAAGACGGGATCGTGGTCACCCCCACAGGATCACTGGGACAAGTGGAACTTAAGAGACAAGGTTGGTTTGCAAGCAGAAGAACTGTTGTGTGTGGTTGGGAGGTGGGGGCAGGAGGAGAGCTTGGGTGAGCAGGGCTGAGGGCTCTCCGACTGTCAGCACCGCCCTGCACCCGGGTCGCTTCCACGCCACCTGCCCACAGGTGCCTAGGTTGCTGCTGTGATGGAGGAACCGATTTTACGTTATTTAATTTGAATTTGAGTTTAAATACCAAGGGATGTCAGGACGTGATCCTAATAGATCTTAAGTGTCTGTGTCTTGCTGTTCATTGCAGTTTTTAAACTGAACCAAGAAAATACATTTGTTGTATCCTAATAGTTTAAACAGCAAGTTAAGTGCATGGCTTTCCCTGCTCGTGGGTTCTCGGCAGCTCCGGAACTGTCTGAGGGATGTGCTTGGCTCAGCTCCCGCTAGGGGAGAGTCTGCAGACTCAGTAAGCCCAGGGCAGATCCAGCCACGGTTTCCTGGGTCCTCGGCTGCGGGCAGTCAGACAGACCTCTGGTCTGCTGTCCGGGTCCTTGCGGCCTCCCTGGTGGCCCCATAATTCCTGGAATAATGATGAGCCTCAGGGCTGTGGCTACAGGCTGTCCGTCAGCTCTGGGTCAGGTGCCGAAGGCCCCCCAGGAGCAGACTGGAGACGAGGGCTGGAGGGCAGATGGTTTCTTCTGGAGGGGATGGCACGTCTCCAGGGGAGACAGGCAGGGAGGGCACCGTCAGCTGTGCTGCGGCCCACACAGTCAGGCCACACACTCTTTCCTGGGCATCCGAGATCCTCAGAATCGTCCCACCTGGGCAAGGGGGTGGGGATGCAGGCTCCCCAACCCCAGGGGACGGTGTTGGGGCCTCAGGGACTGAGGAGGGGAGATGGGGTCCAGGCCAGGAAGTGCCGACCAGGCCTGGGAACCTCGGGCACAGCGGTGGGTGCTGCTGTAGATGCCTTCCAGGGCTGGTCACGTGGGGCTCCTCGGGGAGAACGAGAGCGAAGCAGGAAGCCTGCTTAAGGCCTCACTGCTGGGGGCCCGCAGCTGCAGTGAGGCCTCTGGGCTGCTTCCCCTGACTCAAGCAGACCCCTCTCCAGGTCGTCTCCGCTCCCTGGGACTGTGCGGAGTGTGTTCAGAGACGCATGAGCCAAGGCTGGGCACAGTGCCCAGCGTGTAGGAGGCACATAAACAGATATTTGTGGGAGGAGTGAATAAATGCATGACTACAGTGTGCAGGGGCCCTCACTGTCTCCAGCTTGCCTGTCCTCCCTGACCTGTCTCCCAGCTGCAGACTGAGAAAAGCTGCCAGGGTCCTGGTGGCTGAGGTGCCAGGGCCCTGCGTGCCCAGCATCTAGACCTCTGCAGCAGAACCAGCAAAGTGGTGCCGCCCTTGGGGCGTTCAGACTCGGGGAGCCAGCGGGCCTTTCCAGGCCCAGGTGCAGTCCTGCAGGAGCCGCCTGCCCCACAGTGGCATGGGCAGTCCAGGCAGCAGCCCCCAAGATGGGTACAGCAGGCACAGGAAGGCAGGGGGACCCAGTGGTGGCGTGAACTGCGTGGGGTGGGGCTAGGAGCGGGACCCTTACCAGCCTAGAGGGCAGCTGAACTGGGGAGGAAGAACCTCAGGGCAGCATTAAAGACACAAGGCTCTCCTCCTGGCATCCTTCAAGCTGGAGACAGACAGGTGGCAACCCTGTGCCCACTCAGCCATGTCAGTGCCCGTTCAAGACCCTCCCCAACCTGGAAAGGGGACATGAGCTGAAGGTCTGGACTTGGCAGAGACAGCCCACTCCCTGGACAAGCGTGGCCTCAGCTATCCCCTGCGTCCTCACGTGGGTGGGGAGTGTGGCCCTGGAGCCACCCTGCTCCTGCCCCTGGGTGGCCTCACCCTCTGGAGGCCTAGAAGCGTGACAAGAAGTATGCTCCAGGCCAGGCCCAAGACACCCTCAGAGGGGACTTCTGAGATTGGAGAGAGATCAAAGCCCCCAATTAAAGTAACAACCTTTTGCTTTCTCTTCCCTTATCTTGTTTTAAACAGCTGCTGCTCATCAATCATCACTTTCACTTCTGTGATCTTGCTTACTTGTTGCAGGGGAGGGATCTGAGTTTTTTGAGCGGGAACTTTCCGGTGTATAAAAGACACCCAAAATAAAGCCAGGACACTCAGCCTTTGGAGGTAACTCTGCCGAGCCGACACCGGTGCTGAATAAACTCTGCTGTTCTGCATCTTTGAGTGCTGCTTGTCTCTTTCCGATGCCACGGTTTCTATAACACTTCCAGTCCTGAACTGGAGCGTCAGTCCACTCCACTCCCCGAGGTTTGATGGAACCCTGAGGGGCGTGTGTTCTCTGCCAGGGGAAGGGATTGCTAACAATAAAGCAGCCATTATTTTATCAGGCAAATGGGTTTGTTCGGGAACAGCAGAGGATCGAAATTTGGGATTTGCAAAGAACGCAGCTCTGGTGAGCTATATGCACGTCTAGTAAAGCAAAGACGAAACTCTTTTGCAGAGAAGGGGAGTAGGGAGGGGCCGTTATGAACAGAATGTCCACTGGAGGAAACTGGGAGTTCGCACACTGCGGTGGCTTTTCATTGGCTGGGCTGCTGCTGGGCAGGGAGAAAATCTTCCTTCCTCCTGCTGGTCTGAGTCACTGCCTGCCAGAGAGGCGTGGTAGATGTCTTCCTGGACGGACCTGCACTGACCTCGAGGAGGACGTGCCCTGCACGAGCGCTCCTGCAGGAGCGGCCTGCCCCACCGCGACCCGGGCCCTCCATTTCAGTGACTTTCCCTTTGTTACTCTCCTGAGGTGGTGAACCAGGCTCAGCTCCACACCCCCACTGGTGCACAGCTTCTGGCCGCTACACTGCCCGCCACACTCCCACTTTGCCAGCAGGGGGTGCTGGAAGGAGCTGGACGCTGGAGGGCAGGAGCTTGCCTCTGATTTGGCGGTTCCTTGGCATTACATTTAACAGGATAACGGAGAGTGAAATTCCCTGGCCAGGCTCTGCCCAGGGTGTGCCAAAGTTTCCATGACGTGCTGCTGAAACAGAACCCAAGGGCACCATCTCAGACAGGGAGCCTCTCTCACGCACCACTTCCCGGAGGCCTTGGCCCCTGCTCTGGTTGGTGAGCTCCTGGCCCATCTCCAGGGCCCCCCATTCTGTGACTCAACCCCAACCTGCAGGGAGGGCGTGCCAGGCTGTCCCGGGTGTGCCCCACAGGATGCTGGCTGCTGGGACACCCTTGTTTATCCAGTTCACCACCCTCCCGCTCCTGGAAAATACCAGCTGCCCACGCTCAGGGGCCCAGGCTTCCTGGCACCCTGGCTCCTTGCTGCCCAGACCAGCCAGAACTGGAGCACCTGCCCACCCAGAGCAGGGGGACCCAGAGGGAATGATCCCATCCTGCAGCTCACTCTGTCCCTCCTTGGAAGGAGGCAGCTGGGACAGTCCTGTCCACGTGGACACTCAGAGAGCCCCACCTCAAGACAGGGGTCCTTCAGGATTGGTATGGAGAAGCTGAAACTGTCCTTGCTGCAGGAAAACAGAAGGCTGCAGTGCTGGGAGCAGGGGCCAGGCTCCGTGAGAAGTAAGGGGGGGAGGAGGCAAGACTGGTCAGGGCGGGTGCCAGAGCGGCTCAGGACACTCCAGGTCCCGCCAGCCTGAGCTCTCCACTGACTGCTTAAGTCCTTTGTGAGGCACCTGGTGCCCCTGAGCAAGCCAGCCTTCCTCTCCTTTCCCAGCACTCTGCTCATGGGCCCCAAGATGAGAAGAGTTTCCATTCTTTGTGGCCAGGACTAAGGCTCAGCATGTGACCAGGGTCAGGGATCAGTGTGGGACAAAGGTCAGGGGTCAGAGTGGGACCAGGGTCATGGGTCAGAGTGTGGCCGGGGTCAGGGGTCAGAGTGGGACCGGGGTCATGGGTCAGAGTGTGACCGGGGTCAGGGCTCGGAGTGTGACCAGGGTCAGGGATCAGGGTGGGACCAGGGTCAGGGCTCAGAGTGGGACCTGGGTCAGGGCTCAGGAGACTCCTTGCTGGAACAGACATAGGAACACCCTCTTCCCAACCTCTGAACTGTGTGGGCTCTGAGTCACACCTGGGCCCTCACTGCCCTGTGCCCAGCACAGGGTGGCAGGTTGGGTAGGAAGCAGGGAGGGGGCAGGAGCCTCAGCCTCCTATTTATGGGGAGGTCCTGGACTTTGTCACTGGGCCAAGGTCTTTTCCCAGAGGTGGGATCAAGCTCCTCTGGGCAGTGTCCAGCCTCGGGCCTCACTGTCACCTTAGTCTCCTCACCTGCCCTGCAGGCCTGTGGGGTAGGATGCTCCATGCCTCCTCTCAGCCGCTCTGGGGAGAGGAGGGCCGTGCCAGCCCGAGGAGGCCTTATGTTAACTGGCCTGTGCTGAGAGTCTGAGCCTTAACGGGAGAGCACCCAGCTTGTAAAAGAGTGAGTTTTAGATACCTGCTGGGTGGACTCTCCCCCTACCCCAGCCCCTGGGTGAACAAGTACTTGGATGCACTTCTCTGCCCATACCTGGGCCAGGCAGCCTCTGCCCTCCTGCTCTCTTTGTGGGGAGGAGAGGACCCCCCTCCCTGGAAGAGGTCTCTACAGGTAGCTGGCTCTATCAGACCCCCACCCCACAGGACTGCAGAGTCTTTGCTGCAGAAGGCCCTTTGAGAGTCCGTGCTTTTCTGTGCCGACCTACCAGGGGAAAGGAGCTCTCAAAGTCACCAGGAATATCAACCTCAGTTTGAGGAGTGCTGTGCCTGCCGGCTGAGACCCCACTGACTTTCCTGTCGGAGGGTTTTGGAAGTCCACCTCCCTTGCCTATTGCTCTGCCCTGGCTCCTCCTCCTCAAGGCACTCCCTCCCCACCCTACTTCAATCTGCTCCAGGCTGCGCACACGGCTGTCTGTGTGTGCCCTGACCTACTGATCTCTGAATGTGTTCTCCCTGTCCCCCACACCCAGCCAGGACCCTGTACCCCAGGACCCAAGCCCGGCACTGAGCAGTAGTCAGCAACACCTGAACATGACTGTTCACCGCCTGCGGCAGTGGGGCTGGAGCCCCAGGTGCTCTCTCTGCCTCCCACAGCCTCTGTGCTGCGCACACAGACCCAAGCCTGCGTCTGGCCTCCGCCTTCTGGACCCCAAGCTGGGTCTTTGGCTGGCCCACTGCTCCAAATAGAACTCTCCAGTCTGGGCCCCATCTTGCCCTTCCCAACCACATGCTCCTCCAAGATGATCAAAGAACTTACTCAGGCTTGGGCTGAGTGCTCAGGCAGAATCTGGAAAGGCACCCAGGCCTCAGAGTCCAGTCCGTCTGTCAGGACAGCGCCAGGCAAGGCTGGGCTTCAGGTCAGGGGAGCCATGGGCTACTGGGCAAGGCCTGGTCACTGCCATGGCTCATGGCCACAGGAGGTCACCAAGCTAGGAGGGAAAATGGAGTGGGAGGAGTGGATGGAGTGGACGCCAGGATTGCTCAGCCAGTGTCTCCCATCTCAGTACACAGACGTGCACAGTCTTAGAGGAAGTGAGCAGAGCTCTGGTTCCTTACCCACCCTCATCTTTTGGGGCCTGAGACAAATGGGAGCCCATACACCCTAGAGCCAAAAACGTGAATGTTTTAAACGAAGCTTTAGAAAAGCTAAAATATCATTGACAAATATACCATCAAAACAAACTGGACAGGGACTTCCCTGGTGGTCCAGTGGTTAAGACTCTGCGCTTCCAACACAGTGGGCACAGGTTCTATCCTTGGTCAGGGAACTAAGATCCCATGGGTCACGTGTGCAAAGAAAGAAAAAAAGTGACAGTCTAGTGTGAATTTAGGTTCCAGGCTCCTTGGCTGCACAGAGAGAGCTTGGCCCCAGCCGGAGACCTGACCCATTCTGCCCTGCAGGGGCCCAACATGCGTGCATGTGGCCGCCAGCCTAGACGTCTCCACCTCCCGCCCCCTCCGACAGCTGCCCTGTGCTCAGCAGCTCAGCCCATTCTCTGCAGGGGATGGAGACTGGAAAAGGCCACAGGCTCCAGGTGGGCACCTCAAGGGCACAGGCAGGGTAGTGGGGTCTGAGTGCACTCTAGACAACACACTTCTCCCAGGGAAGGGGAGCTGGGGAGACGGTCACAGGCACTGGTCAGGTCTGGTGAGGGAGGGCCAGGAGGTGAGTGGGGGTCCACCCTAGGGGCTGACACAGGGGCAGAGTTACTCAGAGCAGACGGCGCTGACTCCGGGCAGACAGACCCAGTCAGAGCTGCATCCAGAAGGCTAGCTGTGGTCACTGGGGAGGGGACCATAGCTGCCAGGAGAGAGAGGCTGGTGGACCCTGGAGCGGGTGGAGTAGAGACATCAGGAGATGTGAGCATCCTCCACAAGGTACCAAATGCGGGCCGCCCACTGTGAGCAGGTTGCACCCCCCAGGGCACCCTGGTCATCCACTTTCCCACAAGCCTGGCCTGGAGGCGTGATGGGCAGTGTCGCAGCTCCCAACAGGATGTCGGGTGCCCCCTGGCTCTGCTCGCCTCTGGTTAGTGGGCCCCCAGACCAGCAGCACCAACTCCTCAAGGATCTTGCTAGGAATGCGGGCTCAGGTTAAGCCCGGGTCTCCTGATCACAGCAGCATTTAGCGGAGCTCCAGGTGACCCATGTGCACGCTGGTCCAAAGCCAGCTTGAAGCCTGTGATGCCTCAGTTTCTCCATTAAAATGAGTCTGGGGCCTCCCTGCTTGCCCTGGCCCAGGGGAAAAGCATGGGAGAGATGGCTATGCCTACTTGGAAGAGCTCTGGGGGACTGTGTCCCCCAGACCCCAGGCAGGACCCTGTCCCTAAGACTCCCAGAGCAGGTTGTCAACATAGACACCATGGCTGCGCCTCCTCCTTTCTTCCCAGCTCAACCTGGGCCTTGTGATGACTGCAGAGACAGGGAAACGGATGGTTCAGAACAGAGAGAGGGGGACCGAGGCACAGGGGACCTTCTGAGAGCCCCTGGGGACCGTGGGGGCAGGGCAAAGGGAAGCCCAGGCGGCGTGAGTCAGGCTGGCCTGGCTGGCCCAAGCTCATCTCCAGCTAAATTACTAGGTCTGCCCTGGCTGGGAAGCCAGCCATATAAAGGCACCTGCTGCTGGCTCTTCCCCAGTCCCAGCTGGTGGATACCCCACAATGAGGCCACTCCTGGTGCTTCTGCTTCTGGCCATGCTGTGCACTGACCTGGGTAAGGGACGCTGACCTGGGTGGGCCGCGCCGGGCAGGGCTGGCTCCAGTCTGAGGGTCTGTGGCGTCAGTCTGGATGGGAGGCTTTAGAGAGTGGTGGGAGAGGCCATCGAGGCTGCTCCCTGACCAGCCAGACATGAAAACCTTGGCACCCTTTGGGGCACAGTTTCTGGAACACCTGCTTTCTGTGGAGGCGAAAGGTTGCAGTGAGTGGCTGAGGCTGCAGAGCTCTGGGCCAAGCAGGGGGACCTGGGTTCCAGCCAGGGTGACCAAGTGTTCTGTTTCCCTGGAATTTCTGGGAGGTGGGACTCCAGTGCTAAACCAGGAAGAGAAACTGGTCACCCCTCTCCAGCCCCAGCTCTGCCCTTACATGATGACCTGGCTTTATGACCCTGAACATCAGCGCCTGCAGCTTTTGAGGTCACCGGAAATGGGGCCTGGGGAGGGGTGATAGAGCCTGTGATTATTAACTGAATAATTATCACCCAGGGGTAATTAGCCCCATCGCTTCCCCCACCCCCAGCTTGGCTTGGGGGCGGGTGTGGAGGTGGAGCTGTCTGGGGGATGCCAGGGTGTGAGCGGGTGTGGAGGGTGGCAGCAGGGGGGGGAGCTGCAGTTGGAAGGGGGCTCCTTGGGGATCAGATCCCAACTGGGGGGCCTGGAAAGACAGATGGACATTTGTGCAAGGATGTGAGGCTGGTTCGGTGGCCCAGGCAGTGCACAAGGTCGCTTCTCAAAAGAGAGCCTGGTGCAGAGGTGAAAGCGGGAATAGAGAGCAGGTGCTGGGAGGCCCAGTTTGGCGGTGGGAATCAAGGAGGTGACCTCTGGTCTTGGCTTTCCTGGGAGCATTAACCCATTAAGGCTCAGCACAGCTCAAGCATATGGGGACTACCTGGACCCTGTGGGGGAAACTGAAGCACTTCAGAGTGTCTCCTGCCCATCAGCACCCAGGACTTAGTCACACACAGGGGACTAGGAATGGCTGGGGCTCACCCTCAGGCAGAGAGGCCTCTTCTTGGGGAGTTCCAGAACACTGACCTGGGAAGGATGGCCTCTGAGCCTGGGGCTCTGAGAGTCTGAGCTTGGCCTCCTTCCTGCTTGCCCACGATGCAGCCACCAGCACCCCAACTCTCCATGCAGAGGGGAGAGTTTTGACATCCGTCAATCCATGTGTACAAGGACACCCCCATAGGGCACCCCTCCCAGAAATCCCCCAGGGACCCCCACAGGTTCCCCTGCCCAAAACCCTGGCAGAGAGGTGCCCTCTCCTGCAGCACAGCCCCCACACTGCAGTAAGGGGCTTCTGGCGGTCCCACCTGCCCACTTGTCCCTTCACAGCTCCTGGGCCCTCCCAGCCTGGTCCACACCGGCCTGGCCTCCGTCATGCTGCACCTTCTGGCCATGAGCTCTTTCCCCGGATGACAAATAAAAATCCATTCATCTGTCCGGGCCCAGCTCCAGGGCCACCCAGTCCAGAAAGCCTTCCCAGACAGACCCACCCTCTATGAAGACCACAGTCCCTCTCGGCCAGGTGCCCACAGAGTGTCCAGTCCATGCCCCACTCCAGCCCCCTCCGGGTTACATGCTGTCCTTTCGTCGGCGACATGTGCATGGCCTATGGGGTCTCCAGGCCGGGAGCCTTGCCCCCATCTCCGTGCCTGTGGGACTTGGAGCCAGGCGCTCAGCACTTGGGGGCTGGCCAGGACCGAACTTTCGCTGCAGACTCCCCGTCCTCCCGCCTGTTAGTCAGCCACCCGTAGCACCTGCTGTGTGCAGAATCTCAGAGTCTCGGTCCTCCGGTCCTGGGCAGCAGTCCTGGGCCAGGCAAGGACACTGTGGCCGAGAAGGAGGACTCCAACTGCCTCTGTCCTGGGGGCTGCCTGCAGACCCCACCCACCACCTCTGCCAGCACTCCTGCTGCCAGACTGGCACTTGCAGGGGCCTGCAGGGCACAACTCGTCTCAGGGGACCAGGAGCACCTCCAGGGCAGGAGGAGCGGAGGAGGTGCCCAGCTCAGCCCCAGGCCCAGCTCCCCATGGCTGCCCCAGGCCTGCCCCAGACTGACCGGGAGCACCCCCAGAGCAGAAGGAGGGAGAGGAGGCGCCAGCCCAGCCCCAGGCCCCCAGGGACCCCCCCCCCCAATGGCTGCCTGAGCCCACAGCCCAGACTGACCGCGGGCCTGTGCTTCCTTTCCTCCCAGCCCAGGCCCTGCAGTGCGAGCCTCTGGTGGAGTGTGCCCCGCCCGACAAGTACTGTGTGATTACTCGGGCCGGTGAGTACCCACACCGGCCCCACCTCCTGCACATGGGCCTCTCGGCCTAGCCCGGACCCCGGGGACACCACGTCCTCCCGCAGGAACCCAGCAGTGGGGCCCACCCGGGGCTGTAGGGGCAGGGACGACCCATCCTTCTTTGTAGGCTTCACGTGTTTTTGCAAGGGCTGATTAAGAGAAACTCAGCAACCCAGCAACATTGTCTCCCCGAGGTCCCAGTGCCGGCTTCCCGGTTTGAGTCAGTCCCTGCAAGGCGGTATATCGGGGTCTGATCCCTGGTTCAGGAAGATCCCCTGGAGAAGGAAATGGCAACCCACTCCAGTATGCTTGCCTGGAGAATCCCATGGACAGAGGAGCCTGGCGGGCTACAGTTCATGGGGTCACCAAGAGTCGGACACGACTGACTGACTAACAAGAACAGCAATGTAAAGTATCTGGGAGGGAGGGAGGGAGCAGGTAGCCCGTGGACTCACCACGACAGGGACAGGCGGGGGAGGGGGGGGGAATGCTGTCTGCAAAGCCTGGCCTTGGTCGGCAGCTCGGTCAGTGTGCTTTTCCTGGGCTGCCTGCCTCACACCGTGGGCTGCAGGACCCGTGACCCCTGACCTGGGCACCCCGCACTGTGCTCGGGCCCCCGGCCTGCCTGCCCAGCCACACCGGGACCCTGCCTTCCCCAGGGCAGGCCCACGCCTTCCTTCCACCTCCTGGGATCCCTCTTCGGGTCTGAGCGGCCACGGGCCTGATGGTGCCAATGACAGGCAGGGTCAGGGTGCAGGTGGGGCCCAGGAGGTCACATGGCAGGGGTCTGCTCAGTGGGAACGCTTGGCCTGGATGGGTGGCAGCGATTGGGTAAGGATCTGAAATGAAGGGGGCCCCTCAGAGAGAAGAGACGTGATGGTGAGGGGCAGACGTGGGCACTGCGTGAGGGCCCAGAGATGCGGGCTGGGCAGTTGGGTCCAGTTCTGGGAGGGAATGAGGCACCCTGTCCCCTTGCAAGTCTGTACTTAGTCACTCAGTCGTACGCGGCTCTGTGACCCAGTGGACTGCAGCCCACCAGGCTCGTCTGTCCATGGGATTCTCCCGGCAGGAAGACTGGAGTGGGCTGCCACTTCCTCCTTGCAGGCAGCTGCTGCCACTGGGGTCACATCTGCAGAGGCCCCGCAGAGTCCCCCAGGCTCCCCATGTGAAGCAGGGCAGCCAAGCAGCCTCACAGGGGTCACCCTCTGGGCCACTGCCCCTTGTCAGTCCCAATGACGCAGAAGCCCTTGCAGCCAGAACACATGACAGGCATCATAGGGTCTGGCCCAGAGCCCCACACGTGCACGGCAGGGCTGGGACCCATGCTGGGGTCTATCTCCCCCAGCCCAGCTGGCCATCGGCCATGTTCAGCCCAGAGACACCGTGCGGGAGCCAGGCACCCCTCTGATGCCTCTTGGAGCCTCCCCTTCTGTCAGGCAGAGAAAGACCTCACCTAGAGGCGTGAGAATGTCCCTGTCTCGGGACTAGGGGACGAGCCCTGCTCCCGGCAGAGCCCCAGCTGCCGGGGCCACAGCTGTGAGCTACTCCCCCTCCAAGTCACCTGGCAGGTGGCCCTGAGTACCCACTAGGTGCCCCTGGCTCTGGTCCTGGTGTGAGGCAGGGACCACAAGATTGCTGGCCTCAAGGCGCTTACTAGGGGGAGGTGGCCAGGACACAGTGAGCCTTGAAGTGAGAAGGAATGGGGGGGGAGGTTGCTGCTTCTTCCCAGCAATTCCCAGCAGGCCCAGGATGCCCCCTGGGGCTCCCTTCACCCCAAGAGCCTCAGGTCTTTCACCCTGGACAGGACTAGACACCCTGAAGGCCCACAGCTCCATCCCGGGGTCGGGAGCTTCCCTTAGCAGCCCCAGGTCTGCTGTCTCTGCCTTCATCCCACTTCCCACCTGCCCCTCACCATCCATCTGTCTGTCCACCCTCCTGCCTGGCCAGGCAGCATTCCCTTGAGTATCCCTTCCAGTACCAGCAGTCAGACTCAGCCCAGCCCGAGCCAGGTTCTCCCCACACTGACAAGGAGGGAGGGAGCAGTGAGACCCCACCCGAGGGGGATGGTGCTGGGGGGCCTGGGGCAGCAAGTGGAAGGACAAGGGCCCTCTGGCCAGCTCAGGCCTGGGTGGTGGTGGGCTGGTCACTGCTCTGTGCTGCCTGCATCACCCAGAGTGCCTCCAGCAGGTCATGAGTCCTCCCCCAGCCTCAGTCTTCTCATCTGACTGTGAGGACGGTAGCTGGGCAACCCTGGGAGCGGGGGTGGTCTCTGGGCCTCAACTTCTGTGGATCTGCTGAGGAGGGGCCTGAGACCGCGGCCCCGCAGAGGTCCTTGCCCCAAAGAGCCAGCCCCCACCGGGCGCCAGGCCCAGGGTATGAGGGCATCTTCTCAGTCAGTCCGCTGACAGCCCGGGCCTAACACACCGTTCCTCAGGCCAGGAAGCTGGAGCTCAGAGCCTTCAGGGGAGGGCGTGGCCACACTGGGAGGTGTCTTCTCAGTTGTAACCCAGAAATGGGTTAGCCAATTACCAAACAGAACTCAAGTCTGCTCAACCAACGTGCAGCAAAGCCAGTCTGCTCACACCGGGTGGTGGTGAAGGGAAGTTAGCATTTATTGCAGGATCTAGCAAGGAGAATGGACAGCTCATGCTCAAAAGCCCCAAACTTCCCGAAGGCCAATAAAGGCAACGTTAAGGACGAGGGTGGAAGGTGCGTGATCATGGGTTGGTGGCGAAGTTTTTAACTGTGGGATTTTCTGGAATCTTGATAATCTGGTTCCAAGCCATCTGGAGTCCAGTGCTTGTGGTCAGCGTGTAGTCATCATGCTCCACTAGCTGGGGGGGCTCTTAGTTTCCACAGAAGAGCTCACGACAAGCATCAGAGTGTCATCCATGCCCTTTCCAGAGGAGCCAGCCACCCTGGCTCTGTGGTCCTGATCATTAGCTGCTCGAATTTGCTCTTTGGAGCTTGAGGAGGGCCAAACAAGAAGCAAGGACACCAAGGGGCTTGTATCCAGGAGACCCCCAAGGTGCTACTGGTTTCACCAAGACTGCCCCTGTTATGTTCTGCCCACAGAAACACAGCTCCTTACCCAAATAACTCAGCAGAGCTGTGATTAATTGTTGCGTTAACTGAATCTACTGCTGGGGTAAAAGGTAAAGAAAGATGGGTGCACACACACCCATCCAGTGTGCAGCCCTGGGCTGTCCCCGCATCTAGGGGCTTCCTGGGGAGGGACAGCTGCCCACCTGGGCAAGCTGGTCTTTGCTCGAGGCCCCTCAGAGGGTCTCACTGGCTTATGACCCTCCTGGTCAGGGCACAGCTTCAACCCGCCAGGAGCAAGCGTTTCTGTCCTCCTTGGCCAAGGCCTTGGCCTTACAGAGTGAGAGCCTTCCTGGCACCAGTGGCTCTGACAGCAGCACCCTGAACATGGCTCCCAGCCACGCCTGCCGAAAGCCGATGCTCATTCGGCTTGCTGTCAGCGCTCCTCACAGATGAACCCATCTAACCCTGAACAATTGCACAGCTGGTTCTCTGACTATCCACATTCTCCAGAAAAGGAAATCGAGGTGCCCGGAGACAGACCCTGCATCCTCTCCGGCCTCTGGGCTGACTGTGAATGGGAGTCCCCTTCGGGTGGGCTCACAGTTTCCAGCATGTTCTGCATTGAGAGAAGTGACTCACAGTGACCCAGCAACACTGGGCTCTGACCTGCCAGCACCATCATCTCGGGGGCCTCTCTCAGTGGCCACCCCCCTCTGGGGCAGGTGTAGAAGCTGAGCCAGTGTCCACGGAGGAAGACATCTTGCCAAAATGTCCCGCTCGCTCCCCAGGGCCCTGGTTCACCCTGTCTCCCTGCATGAGGGATGTGAAGCTCTGAAGGCAAATGTGCAGGCTGCCCCATGTCCTCTAGCCCCCACCCACCTTTTCTAGGGCTTGCCAGACCCACAAAGGGACAGGTGAGCACAGGGCCTGGCCTTCCCTCTGGAACCTGAAACCCAGAGCAGAGAAGTGCCCCCACGTCCGTCAGAGGGGCTTGGAAGACAGGCAGGGCGTGGGAGCCGCTGTGTCAGTCCCTGGCCCCGGGCGTCAGGGAGGAGCCGGTGGGAGCGGGAGACAGGCGCCCACACGCTGGGGAGCCCGGAGCCCGGAGCCGGCTGCCCTGCAGCCCCTGGGCCTCACGGCAGGCCCTCCCCGAGGGCCGGCCGGGAGGTGGGGCAGACACCCACAGGCCCTTGCCCCTTTCTCCACAGCCAGCCCCAGCGGCGTCCTGGTCATGAAGTCCTGCGCCCCGACCTGCCCCAACAGCACCGTGACCTCGAACGGCGTGGCCCTCTCCGTCTCCTGCTGCCAGGACAGCCAGTGCCACAGCAGTGCGGCTGCGGGGCTGCGGGGCGGCCCAGGCGCCCTGGGGGCCACCGCCGCGGCCAGCCTGCTGTGGGTGCTGCTCCGGGCAGCCTGCTGAGCCCACCCGCCAGGGCCGGCCCTGGAATCACCCGAGCCCTCGCAGCCTGTGTGGGGTCTGTCTGCAGCACTTGTCTCCCTGTCTCTCCTCCCTGCCTCCCCCAGGCCCCACCAGCCCCCTCCCAAGAGAAGCTCTCCCTGCCTCAGGGAACCATCAGCATGGAAACATCCTCACTCAGCCTTCTCCTGGGTTCCGGGGGTCCCCTAAACATCCAGCAGTGGGAAGGGCGCCTGGATTCTCCCCAGCCCCCTCCAGCCCACTTGAGGGGCTCCCCCTGGGGACCCCCTCTCCCTCAGGCCCTGCCTCTCAGGGCCCCCTGTGCTCCGCGGCGACCCCTACTCCGGCAGCTCCGGTGCAGGTGAAGGCAGACCTGAGAGCAGGGCTTCGCACGCACCCGGCCGGCCACCCCTGCCCCACGCGGACGCTCGCTCACCTGCCCGCCTGTCCGTTGCTCAGCTGGAGCACCCACGCCTCACAGACCCAGGGGATGTCCTTGGGGCCAGTGGGCCTGCCTCCTCGGGCTCTCAGGCTGGGGCTCGGGGTGCTGAAGTCCAGGGGTGGGACAGGGTTTCTGGAAAGTCACCAGCACCCCTGCCAGCCCCTGCCAGGTTGGCTGACCACTGCGAGGATGGGCCTATCTCCCCAGGAGCTTTCCCCCAGGATGTCAAGAGAGAAAGAATAAAGCTGCAAGGCTGCTCTCAGCTCAGTCTGAGATGTTGAGTCTGGCGGGGGCAGGGTTCTCGTCCTTGGTCTTGAGGACCCCCCATGCCTTGAAGGCGGGCGGGGAACGCACTGTAAGTGTGGGGGAACTTCAGCGCACATGCTCAGGTGGAGAAGCAGCACTTCTGCTCCTTGAAGAGCAGGGTCTGTCCCCAAGCCCTCTGGCCAGGGTGGCAGAAACACGCTCTTAACAAACCCCGAGTTGGGGGCTGAGTTGGCAGCCCCCAGGGCGCCCCTCTGAGCTCAGCCTCCCCCAGCACAGGTGTTCAGCTCTGCATCCCTCTCCCCCGCCCACCCTACCTCCCTGATCGGCACACACCAGGCACCCAGGGCTCTGGGGCTCCTTCCAGGCCCCCAGGTCTCCAGTTCTCCTTATGGTCTGCTCTCTGGCCCCTCTGCTCAGGGCCTCTGGGAGCCCCCCTACCTGCCCCAAAGGGAGGAAGGCCCTTCTCTGGCCCCAGGGCCTGTGTGCCCAGCCACTGCAGGGCCACTGTGCCTGTCACAGGGCGGTGGTGGTCATTCCATCCCAGTGGTCTCAGGACATACGGGACAGCAGAGATTCAGGCCAGTGGTGGTGGGGGGCGGGGGGGGTGCTGCCCTCTCGTGGGGCTTCCTCTTGCTGTTGCACCTTGGGCCACGTGGAGGACAAGACAGGCTGCGGGCGCCCTGCCTTGAACCAAGGCGGTCAGTGTTCCCTTGGGGCCCGTCCCTGCCTCCGTCACAAGCTGCCTGCACAGCCCAGGCTGGAGACCCAGGAGGAGGTGGCCCTGCAGGGTGGCCATGCCCGCGGCAAAGTTGGAGCTCAGGGCTGGGCCACTCCGCCCAGCCTGAGAAGCTTGGGGTTTATCTTCTTAAGGAAAGTGGAAATTTCCTTTCTTGATTCTCCTGTCAGACCAACCTTCCCCCTGGGGCAGGCCCCACCCCTACAAGTCCCAACAGAAAACCATGTTGGACGCCACCCCACGACTCATGGCCGCCTCCTCTGTGTTCCGCAGAGGGAGTGGGGCGAGGAGACTGTTTCTGGATGAAGTCGTTCACGTGTCCTCAGATCTCAGAGCTTTCTGGACTGCCCCCCATCCCCCATCCCACCCCCCGCCGGCTCCTGGGGGCTGAGTGGTGCACCAAAGCCTGAGTCCTCTCTGAGTTCTCCCCACCCCGTCCACAGCTGCCCACCCCCACCCCCCACCCTGTCTCAAGTCCACAGACCCCCGGAGAGCGCCTCCTGCATGGCAGGACCCCACGCGTGGCTCCCGGGACCGACAGGCCGAGCTGGGCCTGCGGTTTCCCACGGGGGCTGGAGAGGGCTCAGAGGCGAGGCTGTGGCGGCGATCCTGACTGTGGGAAGGCAGCAGGGCGGCAGGCGCAAAGGCCCGGAGGTTGGCAGGGCTGAGCCCCGGCGGGATACCGGAGGGTGGGCAGCAGACGCCCCCTCAGGGCAGGCTCTGGGCAGCGGGGCGGGGGCCGGCTCTCACCCTCAAGCCCCTGCTCCTGCTGCTGTCTTAGGGAGCGGCATTTCGGGTGGCATTGGGGTGGGGCTGCCAGTGGCCGGCCCGGGCTGCGGCCTGTTATTCCTGATGTCCCTAAGGGAGGGCCAAGGCGGGAGGGCAGGCACCAGCTCAGAGAGACCACCGGCCAGCAGGGGTCCTGGAGCCCCAAGCCCTGCTTGTGCCCTGGGGTTTACTCTCAGAGCTGCCTCCTCTGGCCTGGGCACAGCCCTGGGGCTTCAGGGCCCCCCACAAGTCATGTTCTCCCCCACTCCCCAGGGGGCTGCCCCTGCTCCCCTCTTACGTAACATCCCCAAGTTAAGATGACACAAACCCCTTGATCCCCTAAGCTCTTGTGATTGAACTCCTGGCAGGCCCAGGTGGGGACCCACCTCCCTGCCCAGGGGCCTGTCCCCACACCCAGAGCAGGCTGCAACAACACACACACCCCTGGACTGGGCTGGTGCCAACGCCAGGCCCCCAAGGCCACCGAGCAAAGCAGAGAGCACCTGGGCTGGGCGGTCCTGGATTTCTCGCTCAGCAGCAGCCTGAGGCCTGGGGCAGCAGACACCGGGTCTCCTCTGCTCTGGGCCACGTGAGGACAACGTGCCATTAGTTCCCAGGCCATGCGGCTGCCGTGGGGGCCATGCTGCTGACCCCCATCATCCTGGACCCAGGAACCTTGGTAAAAGGCAGGGTCTGAAGAGAGACTGTTCACGTCTGAAACATGGGTCTCACTGACAGGCGGAAGGCCTCTCACCACAACACATGCTTGGGAAAACAGTAGTCCCCATTCCACAGTTCCATCAGCTGTTTACAGAGAACCTTTTTGTAAGAAAATTCTAGGTTGTCCTGGCTGTGTTTCACTGAGGTTTAAAGAGTCGCATCACCAAATAAGAGGCCATTTCTTGTTCCCAAGGGGCAAGGGACAGAGTGACAAGGGTGGAAGGTTGTCACGGAAAGAAATTTATACAATGCTCTGGATAAGAGGTGCCAAAGATGGACAGACCAGCAGGGCCCATGATTTTCATTAGATATTTATTACAGTCTTAAGGGTTATAGTCGATGACGTCCTCCCAAAGCCTCCTCCTCCCCTGTTTAACATATCAGTTCTGTTCAGTTGCTCAATTGTGCCCAACTTGGCGACCCCATGGACTGCAGCAATCTTAAGTAAAAAGGGAGTGTCTGCATTTCAGGTGTTGCAAATCCCAGAGCTGCTCACAAACTACCCACAGACCTAAGGCTCTTAGAGCCCCATCAGGTCTCACTCCATAGCCTTTGAGAATGACTAGACGTGTACATAAATGAGAAAGGGAAGAGGACTGAGGACATAGAGAAACATCACTGTAACTATCTCCTAGAGGACACGTGAGTGGCATGAGTGGCTGGGTGGATGGATGGACAGATGGATAGATGGATGCATGGATGAATAAATGGATACATGGACTGGTGGATGGGGCAGTGTGTGTGTTAGTCGCTCAGTTGTGTCCAACTCTATGCAAGCCCATGGACTGTAGGCCACCAGGCTCCTCTGTTCATGGAATTCTCCAGGAAAGAATACTGGAGTGGGTGGCCATTTCCTTCTCCAGGGGACCTTCCAAACCTAGGGCTCAAACCCAGGTGTTTGGCATTGCAGGCACATTCTTTACCGTCTGAGCCACCAGAGAAGTCCTGGATGAGCAGATGGATGGACAGACGGACAGATTAATGCATGGATGGAAGAAAGATGAATACACAGATAGACGGGGAGATGGAAACATGGACAGATGGATTGACAGATGGATGGAAGATGGAAGAATGCATGGATAAAAGGATAGGTGGCTACATGGATGGAGAGGCAGATGAGTGAATGGATGGGGGGAGGATGGATGGATGGGTAATGGATGGGTGGGTGGATCCATGGATAGATGGGTGGATGGATGCACGATGGATAGATGGGTGGGTGGGCAGGTGGGTAGGTGTTGGGAGCAAGTGATGGCAGCAGACTGAGGGAGGAAGATGAGAAGGGCTCCATGTTCACTACCCTGGAGCCTCTACCCAGGCCTTCAAGAAGGACACAGCTCACACCTGAGGGCTTTGCCCTCATCACCCAGATCCCTGAGCTCTGCTGTCCTCTCAGGGATGCAGCCAGAGGAGCTGACAGTCAGGGCCCACGCAGGGTTCCATGGAGAGGTGCCCAGGGCTGGTCCTAGGTGGTGGTGTGGCCAGGGGTCCTGCAGGGTCTCTCCCAGGAGAGTTTGTCTCTTTTGGCCCTCAGAAAGCTAGGGCTCCTGTCTGGCCATTCCTGGCAACAGGCTGCGCCCCAAGGCAGGAAAGGCTGCCCATGTGGCGCCTCCTTGGATTTCCCATCTTGCAGAGCAGGAGAGAGGCCCAGCAGGCAGGCATGGCCAGCACAGAGGGGCAGAGCTGGCCTGGAGCCCCATCCCCCAGCCCGGCCCGAGGACAGTGAGGGCATCCGGGAGCCTCACTCAGAGTGGGGGGAGGGCCCTGGAGAAGGGCAGCTGGTGGCCCCGGGGTCGGGCTAGGAAGGGGTGGGGGGGGCACTTCAGGCCCTGGGAAGTAGCTGGCCCGTGACCTTGGGTGACAAAGTGATTCTCCTTGACCAGGAAGGAGGAGCACGGAGGCCTGGGGCAGGGAAGAGCCCCAGGCCAGGGGGCCAGGCCCACTCTGCTCCCGCTCATCGACGGGGCAAGGCCCCGCCCTCCGTGTGTCACTGAGGGTGCCCCGAAAGTGTGGGCAGGTGTGTGACCGACAGGAGCAGAGCAGGCCTGAGATGCGTGTCACTTAGAGGCCTGACTCACGGGGAAGTCACGGCTCTCCAGCTGCTGAGAAAGGAAGACAGAAATGGAGCCAAACTCCACGCACGGCCTCTGAGCCAGGCCCTGGCTCCCTTGCTGGTGTGCCCTTGCCCCACTCCACCCCAGGGGAGCTCCCCGGGCCCCTGGCCTCCCCGGTCATCATGCCCACGTGTGGCACACACAGAGCATCTCAGGTGCACCCCACACCTCCCCAGCTAGTCAGGGGGCCCCGAAGGCTAGTCCCTGTCTCTCCTGTTTTGGTTTCTGCTTCACCGTCTGTGCCTGGCCTGTGCTGAGTCCTTCTAAAGCTCTGTTGAAGGAATGAAGGAGAGGGTGAACAGGGCACCTTGAGGTGGAGGAAGTCTGGGGGTACAGCTGGGGCGATGCTGCCCCTGTAGTGACCTGCAGCTGAAGAAGCCTGTCCTGACGCCAGGTTTCAAGGGGTCCAGACTGGGCCTGACTCACCCGCCCTGGTGCCCACCCTCAGCCCAGGATGGGCCTGGGGGCCTTCCCTGGGCTACACTTATGGGAGGCCTGGGTTGGCCGCTGTGCCACGCTGAGCCAGGCCGTCCCCTCTCTGGGCCACCCTCCTGTTCTGTGGTCCTGACGGCCAGAAGGTCTGGGCCCAGTCCCGTCCTGTGTCCAGGCTGAGACCAGGGAGGAGGGCAGGGAGGCAGGGCGCAGGCAGGGGCAGGGCTTGTCTTGGCTTCCTGGCCCGCTGAGTCCAGGGAATAAGCAGAGCTGGGGGGCGCGGGGGGGGGTGGTGGTTCCCCTTCAAGGCCTCTCCTGGCTATCATGCCTGCTGGTACGGTCAGGCCAGGGACCCAGGCTGATGGGAGGGCTGGGGCCCAGAAAGCAGCAGCTCTCTCCAGCATGAGATGAGGAAGGGAAGGAAGGCTACTGGTGGTAGAGAGAAGTGCCAAGCTCTGCCCACTCCCAGGTGACCTGGAGCCAGCCCTGTCCTTTCTGGCCCCTCACTTCTTTACCAGTGAAAGAGGATGAAAGACCAACTTTAGGGCTCCTCTCTCCCCTGAATCCTGCCTCCAAGACTGTAGTGGCCAGGTCACTGCCTACAGGAAGCTCTTCCTGACTGCACTGTCCTGGTAACTCCCAGTCCCCTGAGAGCTCTTGTCATCAGGATCACCCACTTTCTCCCATAAGTAAAGGGTATCTGGGCTTGATGTTTCCGCTAAGAAGCCCCCAGGAGAGGCAAGAGCCCTGTCAGGGGCAAAGGACTCCTTCCCACAGAACAGGATCACATGCCACGTCTGCCCCAGTGGGCAGCCCTGCTGCCAGGGCACACAGCCCCTGCCCTGGAGGGCCCAGCCCCACATGCGGAGAGCCCACTGCCCAGCGGCCTCGCACCCAGACTTCGCTGCCAGCCGCCACTGTGCAGCAGCGTGGGGCAGACAGGAAATCCAACCCCCTAAACCTGTTCTTCCAGCAGCGTCCATGCCTCCGGTCCAATGAGTCACCCTTCCCCTTCTTCCATTCCCCAGCCCTGCCAGTCCCTGCCCTGTCGCTGCGCCCACTTCCCAGGCCTCCCGGTTCCCCTCCCTCCCACCCCTGCCTCCTGCCTGTGGGGAGGCCCCAGAGCGCGGGGTGATTTTGTCTCTCTGGATCAGGGCATGAGATCCCCACATTGCCCGCCTTCTCATCCGGACCACCCAAACAAGCCCTGGGGTCAGTCTGCAGGACGGGCAGCCTTCTCAGGCTCAGCAGGCTGAGTGGAGCTGCCTCATGGACTCTGGTGCCCTCCTCCTGAGCCCCCGGGTCCCGAAAGGCACTGGAACACCCCTCCACCTTCGGGCGGGCCCTGCAGGCCCCGTAAAGGCAGGCAGCACCTGCTCAGGCCCCCAGGTGTGCCCGCTGCAGTCTGACTCGGCCCCACCACGGCAGGGAGGAGCAGAGGCCAGCTTAGCCGTCTCACCGGGGCCACGGGGAGGAGAGGCCTGAGCCGGTGCCCCAGGGAGCCTTGGGCAGGCCCTGCCCCCAGACCTTCAGGGGCGTGTCCATCTGCAGGTCCATCGGCAGGTTCACTGCTGGCGCGGGCCCAGGGCTGACCTTCGTCAGTGCTCCAGCTCCACCTGCGGTCCTCACGGCCTGCCTCTCTGCATCTCACCCACACCACCCAGCAGGCTCTCCAGGCACAGCAAAGAAGTGGTGGGGTCCCAAGGCCAGCAAGGGCTTCCCTGGTGGCTCAGGCCGTAAAGAGTCTGCCTGCAGTGTGGGAGACCTGAATTCGATCCCTGGTTGAGGAAGATCCCCTGGAGGAGGGCATGGCAACCCACTCCAGCATTCTTGCCTGGAGAAGCCCATGGACAGAGGAGCCTGGCAGGCTACAGTCCATGGGGTCACAAACAGTCCAACATGGACTGAGGAACTTTCACTTTGCAGTATTCTTGCCTGGGAAATCTCATGGACAGAGGAGCCTGGTGGGCTACAGTCCATAGGGTTGCAAAAGAGTCAGACACAACGGAGCGACTTCACTTTCAAGGCCAGCAAGTGGACAGAGAAACCTTCGAGGAGAAGGGCAGGGGGGTGGGAACCTCTCCTCAGAGGCCTGAGTCCACCCCCCGCCCCCCAACACTGCCAGAGCGAATGGGGGTGGGGATCTGCCCGGCAACCCCAGGCAAACCCCGCCCCAGATGGGCCCCTGGGCCTGGCTGGGAAGAGCACACTGGCTTCCAGGACCAAAGCAGACACAGAGAGCACCCGTCTCAGTGAGGGCCTGAGCCTTTCCTCCACACCACCCCCTCCCCAGCAGCCCAGCCCCTGTCCCTCTTCTGCCACTCCAGGTCCCACTGGATCACACGCACCCCCACCCCCCCGCAGCTGTGGTGCCCACCTCTCTGCAGGCACAGCCAGCATCTACACCCCTGCCCCGAGGGCTTCTCCTTCCCCATTCACCCAGGTCCAGACAACTTAGTGAACACTTTGCTTCCAGGTGAGAAACAAGGACATCACAGTCAAAAGCGATTCCAGCCATCCTTCCAGCCATCCAGGGCAACCAGGAAGGAGTAGGATACCTGCTGAACGGCAGCCCCTAGGCTGCAGCTGCTCCCCTGCAGTGAGCACTGAAGATCCTGGCCCCAGGTCGGCGAGATGCTTATGAAAGGAATGATCTCAGTGAGCTCGGACTGTTGCATCTTCCCATACAGAGGAAAACCCTAAAATGCTTAACTCGAGATAACTGGTTTCTTTAATTCACATGAAATACTTCAGATGTTCAGACTACACGCCTTGTGTTACAAACTCCTATATAAGCTGACTCCTCTCTGCCCCGCTCCTTGGAGCAGTTCTCTCAGGGTCACTTGAGATGCTGCCCTCCAGGCTTGAAGTCCTAAATATTCCCACTGAATAAAACATAACTCTCAACTATTAGGTTGTGACTGTTTTTTAAGTGGACGCTGGGGTCTTTTTCTCAGGAGACCTGGCGGTTGACCTAGCAACCCTGAGCCCCTGGAGTCCAAGAATCTAGGGCCTCCTCTTGCGTTCCACCCTGGCCCGAGCATGGCACTGGGCATCACCAGGGCACATGCACAGACCTGGGATTCTGTGACCCTGTCTGAGGGTGGGAGTCAGAGAAAGCGACCAGAGCTGGGCAGAGGGTGAGAGTGGGATGAGCTGCAGACCCAGCTGACTCCTCTGTCTACAGCCCGCTGAGGGGGAGGCAGGAAGGGGAGGCAGCAGGAAGTGGAGAGGGCCAGAGAGCCCTGCAGCTGCAGGGCAGGGGTATGCTGGGCTGGAGAGTGTGGGCCGGGCAGGGTGGGGCAGGTCCCCGCCCCTCCCACCAGCACCTGTCCCAACTATAAGGCCTCTGGGGAAGGGGGGGCCGCCAGTGCTCCCAGAGGTGCCCCGAGATGAAGACAGCCTTGCTGTTCCTCGTTGCCTTGGCTGCGGCAGCTGGGCCAGGTGAGGGGCTGGGTGGGGGCTGGGGGAGTGGGGAGCCAGGCCCTGGAAGCCTGGAGTGGCTTCCCTCTAGGCACAGAGAACCCTGGATTTGCAGGGACTAGAACAAAATGAACCCCGCACCTTAACTTCGTGGGATCACAGACTTACAATATTTCAGAATCAGAGAATCTTAGAGTCAACCCAGCGGATCAGACACGTGGAGAGGGAGCAATGCTGGGGGTTGTCTTGATATGCTTCTCCCCGAGAAAGACAGAGGCCAGAGGCCAGCCTCAATGCCCCCCCCCCCCAGGCCCCAGGGCCCTCCCAGGGTCGCCCATCCCCCTGCAGGCTCAGCATGGCCAAACTGACAGCCCCCAGGGTGTTGACTCAGCCTCAGGTCCTCACCGTGGGCTGCCCACTGCCCGCTGCGAGACAGTCCCCAGGGAGGGACAGCAGCCAGGTCCTGTGAGCTGCAGTTAACATGCCCCAGAGCCTCTGATGCCCCCGGGGAAGGGTCTTCAGTGCAGCCATATTGGCCACCTCGCCAGTCCTCTAGAGACGCCCAGTGCTGGACAGCTCCTCCAGGGGTGGGGGGTGGGGGGAGGCGCCAGGGCACCAGCTGATGGGGACGTTACCTCCTGCCTCCTGGGGCTGTGTGCAAGATGTGAGACCCAGTGGGGCCCGGGGGCCTCAGAGGGACTGGCCCAGGGCAGGGGTGGCAGAGGGCTCTGTCTCGCGGGGGTCTCCCCGGCCCCTCTGGGAGGGCGCCCTGGGGCCTGCTGATGCCCTGGGCTCTCCCCCCAGCCCAGGCTCTCCACTGCCACGTGTGCCACAGCTCCAGCAACTGCAAGAAACCGCAGATCTGCTCAGCCAGCTCCGGCTTCTGCAAGACTGTGATTAGGGGTGAGCGATCTGGGCGAGGGAAGGATGCCCTGCGGGGCGCCCCAGGGCTTGAGGAGCATCCCTGGGGAGGCTGCTGGAAGGGGTCTCAGTGACAGTCCAGTCCTGGGGGCGGTGGAAGCTGGGGCTTGGGAGGCCCTGGGGGACAAGGGTGCCACCTGGCCTGACCTCGCCCACCCGTCCCCAGTGGAGCCTCTGTCTGGGAACCTGGTGGAGAAGAACTGCTCCGTGTGGTGCACGCCCACGAACAGCCAGCAGGGCCAGGTCAGCAAGGGCCAGGAGACCACCCTATGCTGCAAGAGCGACCTGTGCAACGAGGGTCTGCAGAGCCCGCAGAGCGCCGCTCCCGCCCGCACCAGCGCCCCCCTCGGCCTGGCGCTGGTCTGTGGCCTCCTCGTCCTCCTCTGGGCCCCTGGCCTGTGACCCCCAGAACCAGGGCCCCACCCCCTCCTCTCCCTGGCCAGGATGGCGGCTCAGACACTCGGGGCTGGGGGCTCCGTAGAAGGTCCGGGGCCGGGCGGCGGCTGAGGGGCGGGAAGAGCTGAAGGCTTGGGGCGGCCCTGGCACAAGAGGACAGCACCTCCCTCCCGGAGCAGCGCGGTGGGGGAGGGGACAGGAGGCCTTCCGCTCCCTCCTGATTTCATCTTCATTCTGTTTGGTTTCTGTTTATTTTCTATTCAAAGCCCAGCGTTGGAATAAATGACTGAAAACCAGTGTGGTCGTGTTGGTGCTATTCCGGAGTGGAGGGGGTGGGGGCGGCGGTCATCCGCACACACAGGCCCCCAGGTCCCAGGGCTTGTCACCCAGAACCAGTTTCGGCAGCATGCACAAGGCCTGAAGTGCCGCCGTCACCCCGCCTTGCTGGAGGGGACATGATCCTCCCCGGACCCCTCCTCTGCAGCCCCAGACAAGGAAGGCCCTCCTGAGGGAGGTCTGAGCAGAAGCAGGGCACAGAAGCTTGTGGGTGCAGCCTTGATGGGCAGGCCGAGCTCTCCACCTGACTGCCTGAGACTACCCGGTGGAACACCCCGTCCACCCTGCCAGCCCTTACCCACCGCCCACATCCGAGCCCCACCGGCCCAGGGTCGCTAGGATCCCGCTTTGTCCTACTAGGTGGCCTTGAGCAAGACCCTTCCGCTCCCGGAGCCTGTGAGCCCTACGCGTGCCAGCAGCGCGCGCCCGCAGTGTCGTAGGTCCGAGGTCCCCGGCGCCCGGCCGCAGCTGGCCTCTCCCTCTCCGCCCTCGCAGGGCCTGCGATCCGGCCGCCGCTCCTGCTGCGCCGGGAATATTCCGAGGACCAGCGCGCCTCCCGGTGGCCACACGGGGGAGCCGGGCCTTGGGAGGAGCTGCCAAGGCGGGCGGGGGTGGGGGGTGCCCCGCCCCTGACTCGGAGCCCACTAGGGGCCCTGGGCTCCCGGGAACCCGCAGCAGGGAGTGGAAAGAACGGGTCAGACACGTGGGCCACGGAGGTCGGGCAGAGGGGCTGCGGCGCGCCGCGCGAGGGCTAGGCCTCGTCCTCAGGGGGCCCCACGGCAGGCTGCCCGTGTGGCTGGGCTTTGGATCAAGCGATGGGGAGCGGGGACAGGGACGTTCACCTGGAGGGAAGGGAGGGTGATCCCACAAGGGACCCCCCCACCCCCACCTGGAAGCCCGGGGCGGCCGGCGAAGTTCCCAACGGAGGAGGAGGTTGTCGCCACGTGGGATCAGGAAAGGCTCCGCAGAGGAGACATCCCTCAAGGGACAGCCCAGGCCACGTGGCCCAGGAAGAGTTGAGAGGTGGGAGGCACCTTCCAATTCCTGGGAGTGCCAGTTGCCCCCAGGCGGGAGCAGCGTCTGAGTGAGGGCGGCAGTGAAGGGCAGGGGAGTCTTCCAGAGCTGCTGGACAGCAGCCGCCTGCCCCGCGTCTGTATCTCCAGCAGCTCAACTAGTGACCTCAAGCCTGTTTGGACCATTCAGTGTGAATGCAGCTGTCATGGTTTAAGGCTTTCATCCTGCCTTCCCTGTTCTCTGTCCACCTGTTCTTTTTTCCTTTCCCCTCTTTTTCTGCCCTCTCTTTTGTGAACAGATTCATCTTTTGTGATTCCATTTTATCTCCTTTGTTACTTTATTAAGCAGAGCTCTTTGATTTTTCTTTTCTTCCTCTGTCTTTTCTTTTCTTTTTTTAATTTTAGAAATGAATTCTTTCTGCTTTTGCATGTCTGAAAACTTTGGTTCCCCTTCACTTTTCAGATATGTTTTCACTGGGCACGTAACTCCAAGTTGTTTGTCTTGCTTTTGTGCTTTGGTATTTCAAACATTGCTTCACTGCATTGGCTTCACTGTTTCTGACAGGAAATCTGCTGGCATCCATATCTTCGATCCTCTGTGCATCATATAATGTCTGCTTCTAGTGTTTTCTCTTTACCACTGGTTTTAAGCAGTTAATCACACAATGTTCTTTAGTGTAGTTTTCTTCAATTTCTGTGCTTGAAGTTCATTGAACTTCTGGGTTCCATGGGTTTGATAGTTTTCCTGAGGGGAATTCAGGGTGGAGGAAAACAGGATACTGGCCCTAGATAGCTAAAATGGAGGTGTTAGTCACTCAGTTGTGTCCAACTCTTTGGTATCCCATGGACTATAGCCTGCCAGGCTCCTCTGTCCGTGTAATTCTCCAGGCAAGAATACTAGAGTGGGTTGCCATTCCCTTTTCCAGGGGAATCTTCCTGACCCAGGGATTGAACCTGGGTCTCCTGCATTGCAGGCAGATTCTTTACCCTTTGAGCCACCAGGGAAACCCCAGTAGTCCTCAGTAGGGTCCCCAAATAAAACATTAATGCATGGCTTTTAGATTGTGCAGGGCTTTGTTTTGCTTTTCAGTCGACACAAGGTTTGTCCTCCAACTTGCGTGAGCTCTGGGAACTCTTCCTAATATTTTATCTGTCTTTAATTTTTATCAGTTTGATTACTATGTGTCTTGGTGTGTTCCTCCTTGGGTTTATCCTGCCTGGGATTGTCTGCACTTCCTGGACTTGGTTGACTGTTTCCTTTCCCATGTTAGGGATCTTTTCAGCTATTATCTCTTCAGGTATTTTCTCGGGTCCTTTCTCTTTCTCTCTCTTCTCCTTCTGGGACCCCTATAATGTGAAATGTTGGTGCATTTAATGTTGTCCCAAAGGTCTCTTATACTGTTTTCATTTCTTTTTATTCTTTTTTCTATATTCTATTTTGCTTTAGTGATTTTCACCATTCCATCTTCCAGGTCGCTTATCCATTCTTCTGCCCTTGTTATTCTGCTACTGATTCCTTCTAGGGTATTGTTCATCTCTGTTGTTTGTTCTTTAGTTCTTTTACGTCTTTGGTAAACATTTATTGCATCTTCTGCATTCTTTTTCCGAGCTCCTGAATCATCTTCACCATCATTATTCTGAATTCTTTTTCTGGAAGTGAAAGGTTGTTGCTGAACCACAAAAGATGCCAGGATTCTTGGCCTCCAGAGGAAAAGAATTCAATCTGGGGCCAGTGATGAGGCTTAATTGCTCAGAGCTTTTGACTAATAAAGTTTTATTAAAGTATAAAAGAGATAGAGAAAGTTTCTGACATAGATGTCAGAAGGGAGCAGAAAGAGTGCCCCCTGTTAGTCTTCAGCTGGATGTTACATAGCTACTAGCAGTCTGCTAATTAGAGAAAGGAAATGTCTCAAAACTCAGAGAATGGCACCAGGTCCCTCATCCACAACATGCCTTGAGATAACATTGGCGCCAGGTGAGTCATCCTGGGCATATAAAATGATTGACATGAATCTTGAAGAAAGGCAGATTTCCATACAAATATATAGTTTCATTAACATAGATTAGGAGAACAATGTAAGAGTATAACAAACTAGTTTGTCAAGTAGGTTCTGAGCCTTTAGGCAGAACTGACTTGAAGAGCTCAGAATCAACTTGAAGACAGAGTCTAGGGTAAATGCAAAGTAGGTTAACATAGCTTGAGACAAATATTTCCATAAGAAAAATGCATTCGTTAGCTCAAGATTTAAGACAAGTTAAGTTCAGGTGGTACCAGGTGTCATTATGGCAACACAGAATTTTAAGAGAAACCTCTTTTTAAATTTGTATAGAGAAGGGGAAAAAAAATATAACACTAGTTTGTTTCCTCCTGCTGCTTAAGAGAGAGAGAAAAAATGTCTGACACTTGCAGCCTCTTTCCTCCGTTTGGAGACCCCTCGCCTTCCTACCTGTTACCCTCTCAGAAGATTGCCTATCTCCACTTCATTTAGCTTTTTCTCTGGGGATTTATCTTGTTCTTTCATCTGGAAGACAATCCTATGCTTTTTCATTCTGATTAGCTTTCTGTGACTGTGGCTTTCCATTTTGGAGGCTGCGGGATTGTTGTTCTTGCTTGCTTGCTTCTAGTAATTCGTCTGCCCTCTGGTGGATAAGGCTAAAAGGCAAGCTTCCTGATGGGAGGAATTGATGGCAGAGAAAATTGGGTCTCCCTCTGGTGGGCAGACCATACTCAGTAAAACTTAAATCCAATTGTCCGTTGATGGGCTGGGCTCCTTCCAAGTTAGTTGTTTGGCCTGAGGGGACTCAGCCCTGGAGTCTACAGGCTCTATGGTAGGGCTAACGGTGATTTCCAAGAGGGCTCACGCCAAGGGTCACCTCCCGAGACTGCTGCTGCCGGTGTCCCTGTTCCCGTGGCAAGCCACTGCCAACCCTCACCCCCGCAGGAGAGCCTCCAACACTCACAGGTCGGTTTGGCTCAGTCTCCCGTGGGGTCACTGCTCCTTCCCCCTGGTTCCTGGTGCACACGAGGTTTTGCCTGTGCCCTGAAGAGTGGAGTCTCTGTTTTCCCCAGTCCTGTGGAAATCCTGCAATCCAATCCCGCTGGACTTCAAGCTCAGATTCCCTGGGGATTGCTAGTCCATTTGCTGGATCCCCGGGGTGGGAAGTCCATTTGCCGGATCCCCAGGGTGGGAAGCCTGATGCGGGGCTCAGAACCTTCATAACTGTGTGAGAACTTCTTTGGTGTTTTTCTCTCATTTGAAAGGTGCCCACCTGGCGGGTGTGGGATTTGATTTAATCATGATTGTGCCCCTCCTACCATCTCATTACGGCTTCCCTGGTGGCTCAGACGGTAAAGCGTCTGCCTGCAATGTGGGAGAGCCGGGTTCGATCCCTGGGTTAGGAAGATCCTCTGGAGAATGAAATGGCAACCCACTCCAGTACCCTTGCCTGGAAAATCCCATGGACAGAGGAGCCTGGTAGGCTACGGTCCATGGGGTCGCAAAGAGTCGGACACGACTGAGCAACTTCACTCACTTACTCACTATCATCTCATTATGGCTTGTTCTCTGTGCTTGGACATGGGTATCTTTTTCTGATGGGTTCCAGTATCCTCTGATCAATGGTTGTTTAACAGCTATTTGTGGCTTTGGTTCTCTTTCAGGAGAAGATTATCAAACATCCTTCTGCTCTGCCATCTTGAGCCAATCTCTTTTATTGTTACTCTGGCTGCAAGAAATAACTTTTTTTTTTCACAGTGACTTATGATCCGATCTGACTGAATGTTCTAAACTCTCTAATATTTTTTGATGGAACTTCCTAAAAGCAAATTTTGATGAACTTCTTTTGATCTTTAACTAACTTTGGGGTGCTTCAGAGGAATTTTGAGGCATCCCAAAGAAAGATATTAAACTAATTAGGTCAATTTGGTATGTTAAAGGTACATAGGAAGTGAAGTCGCTCAGTCATGTCTGACTCTTTGCGACCCGTGGACTGTAGCCTACCAGGCTCCTCCATCCATAGAATTTTCCAGGCAAGAATACTGGAGTGGGTTGCCATTTCCTTCTCCAGGAGATCTTCCAGACCCAGGGATTGAACCCCGGTCTCCCACATTGTAGGCAGACACTTTACCGTCTGAGCCATGAGGGAAGTACTATCAAATAAGTAATAAATCTTCTCAGGTTATATTGTATGGTAAATGTTACTAATGGAGATAATCTAGAAATTATATAGAATTCATAAAGATTTGATATGTATTGGTAAAATGTTATCAGTCATAATTCTAGTTACTATCTTAATCACATGTCACAGTAGTAACCAAGTTACCTTGTCAGTTTCATTGTAATCAGATTTTATACATGCCTTCTTGAGCCTTTTTTCATTATAGAAAGCTACAGTTTCACTCTGATGCCTTTACAAAAATACTACCTCTTCAAGATTTATTGAAGGGTCTTTCTAAGATTAAACTAAAATTAACTAGATGAACAAATTTTGTTATTAACAATGAGCTGATACCAGATTGGAATCTGGCTTTCTCTCTCTGTTAAGAGAACAAAGTTTTCTTGGAATGCAGCTTTTAACAACAGGCTATATAAATTTATTTGCCTTCAAGTGATTTACATTTGTTTTTAAAATCTTCTGTTACTTTGATAGAGTAAATGAGTATTATTTCACAATGATCTATGAAGATTATGGCACACATAGATAAAGCTCATTCTGTGCCTACAAAAAATTAACCCCTTGTTGTCAGACTTTTGCTATCCTGATATTCTTAAAACACGACAACAGTCTACTCCTAAATCAGGGAATTTAAAATGAATAAACCATAACTATAAATTTTTTAAAAATCAAGGGTATGGGAAATCCAAGACGGCTGCTTGGATTTTTCTCAGCTCCCTGACAAACCTCATTTTCTGTTTGAAGGGTTAAAGCCTTCCCTGGTTTCAGGGCTGATGTTCTCACAATGAAAAAGAAAAGGTTAGAAAATATGTTTCCCACCTGGAATATAATTTCTACAATCTCCAGTGATCAAGACACCCACTTAACTGGACAAATCATAGAAACCTTAAGAAAAAATTCACAAACTTCTTGAAATTATCCCTGTCACTATGATCTTCAATCATTAGGCATGGTCAATGACACTAACAGAAAATCTGGACTCAAACAGAACAAAGATTAATTATATGGGATTCAATGAACAGCTAAATATGATTATAATTTTTATGACTTGTCTGACATACTAATGGCTTCTAATCATTGTTTTTCAGATATAGAAAAGCCCTTTTCCTCAAGCAACTTTTGATTTATAACAATTTGGTATAACACCTGTGGATAAAATTAAAATATTCTTCTTTTCTCTCTGCCTGATTTCTTAAAAAACTGGAGACCCTTGAGGTCTAAACAACTTTATCAAGTGAATGGAAAAGACTGTCTCTTGACATATACAAGAATCTAGATATTTAGTCCAGTTCAGTTCAGTCACTCAGTCGTGTCTGACTCTTTGTGACCCCATGAACTGCAGCACTCCAGGCCTCCCTGTCCATCACCAACTCCCGGAGTCCACCCAAACCCATGTCCATTGTGTCAGTGATGCCATCCAACCATCTCATCCTCTGTCGTCCCCTCTCCTCCTGCCCTCAATCTTTCCCAGCATCAGGGTCTTTTCCAATGAGTCAGATATTCTGGGTACAAAAAAAAAGAGATGTGTGTGTTAGTCGCTCAGTTGTGTCTGACTCTTTGCAACCCCATGGACTACAGCCCTTCAGGTTCCTCTGTCCATGAAATTCTCCAGGCAAGAATACTGGAGTGGGTAGCCGTTCCCTTCTCCAGGGGATTTTCCCGACCCAGGGATCAAACCCAATTCTCCTGCATTGCAGGCAGATTCTTTATCATCTGAGCCACCAGAGAAGCATGAGTAAAATCTGAAGGCTTAAAAGAGCCTATATGAGCAATTACATTTATATGAATAAGCAGGCCATGTTTATTGAAACCAGACTTATTTGGAACAAATCAGCCTTGATTTGGCTGAATTTAATAAAAATGAGGATAATCTAGAGAGAAAAATTTTGTTTCAATAGTATACCTTTGTGGATATTGAAGTTTTGTATTTACTGAGGCTTTGCTATGTCCAAGACGACTCCTTGTTGCTCTGTTAGGCTATTATAAAATTTAATTAAATTAGTAGAAGAATATTCTAAGCTTGTTTCTGAAGCCAATCACAATAATCTACCTTCGGATGAAGATCATGTGCCCTGTGAGTTACAACTAAGAGATTATGGACGCTGGAAAAGGCATCCTTTAAAGGACTGTCTTCAAACTAAATAAAAGGACCCATAGCAGGTACTCTTAACTAGTACCTGTGCAATAATACTGAAGGGAACTGACTCTTGAATTCATATTTCCCACTTGAGAAAGGCCTGTGCATTGGACTGTCTATAGAAGACTGTTGACCCCAAATAACACCCATATTAAGAAGAGAAGAAGACAACAACAGTGGAAGACAGCTGATTTTAATATCTGGACCAGGCCTGTAAGAACCATCCAACTAATTCAACTGCTCTGTCTACCAAATGTTTGTCTTCCTATTAAAATGGAAAGTTATTGGTTTACTTTTAACCATGCTTTTGACCCCAATATTCAGGATTAAAAAAGAAAATTCTCTAGTGAAGCTGTCACGGACTATAACTATTCATGACACGTATCACTGCTTATTTTAAGTGCACTGCTTAAAGCACGTGTACAATGCTTGTGTGACAATTGGGGATAAATGATAAAATGTATAGCCTACAAGGCATTTCCCCATTCACATATCTCTGAGCCGGTTCATGACATCTGATTAGTTTTGCCCCCAACATGGACAACTAGGCAAATATGTAAACAAAGAGGTCTAGCACTGAGGGAAATAAATGGACCCAGAGCAGGTAACCGAGTCACTCTGGCAACATTGGAAAAATATATTGATGGCCAGTGTCATTTATGGAAAGATTTGCAATCAAAAGGGGAAAATGATGGAAGAAATTTTTGCATATTGAAGTATGGGAAATCATTCTGGCTTATACATGATTGTTTTGAACTTTAGGCTAACCAAAACATCCTGTTTGTGACCTATTAAACATGCATTTACAACTGCTTTAGCCATTAAAAATTACATTAAAAAATCAGAATAAAATAACTGTGGTTCAGACATCCAAAGTGGAACTAGATTGTCAGTGTGGATATGGGTTCAGACATATTTCTATATTACTGAAAACTTGATTTCTCTAAACTTTATCAGACTTGAGGACACCATCAGCCATTTTTAAAACAGTATCTACTAGCAGCTGCCAACTGCAACCTTATGGTCTTGAGGTCTTCTTGTAACTATGATATCTTCATCCTACTGTAAAAACAATAGTTTTTGAACTGTGGTGCTGGAGAAGACTCTTGAGAGTCCTTTGGACAGCAAAGAGATCAAACCTGTCAACCCTAAAGGAAATCAACCCTGAATATTCATTGGAAGCACTGATGCTGAAACTGAAGCTTCGATACTTTGGTGACCTGATGCAAAGAGGCGACTCATTGGAAAAGACCCTGATGCTGGCAAAGATTGAGGGCAGGAGGAGAAGAGGGTGACAGAGGACAAGATAGTTGAATGGCATCACTGACTCAGTGGACATGAGTTTGAGCAAACTCAGGGAGACAGTCCTTCATGGACAGAAAGGCCTGACGTGCAGTCCATGCAGTTGCAAAAAGTCAGACAGGACTGAGTAACTGAACAACAACAAAAGCAGTAACAAATGAGACGACTCAACCTACAGACTCCCAGCAAAGACGCCTCGGTTACTGAATATGTGTAAACAGGAAACACTCCAAAACTTACATTTCCTGGTTGCCATCAAAAAACAGGAAGGCTTCTTTGAAAAAGACTACAAAGGTGTGTTTTAACCATTATCTTCATTGCAGTATGTCTAATAACTTTCAAATGGTTGTCCAGGTACTAGAGCAAAGCAATCAAAGAGATACAATATTTTCTTAATACAAAATATTGATGTTAATCTTGGAACTCAAGATTATTTCCAACTCTGCGTCCATTCCCCAAATTAGGCAGGACTATGCCCCACTTCAGCAGGACGTAACCAGAGCAGTTGTCATCCCATTCCCTAAAGAGCTGAGGAAAATTGAAATAGAACAGAAACCAAGTTCCTCTGCCAAGTTTACGATTAACCTCTCAATCTAGAACTTTCTTCCCTTTCTTGTTCTGCATCTGTTCCTCCTCAAGATTGAGGAATGCCAAAGAAAAGGTGGGACTTGAAACCATCTACAAGACCCTGTATCCTTGTCTTTGGAAGTAAAATTCTGACTCAGGAGTTAATAATTGGGAAATGTGAAAATGTAGAAACAAAGAATAGCTGTTGGGTTGGGGAACTGGTAACAATTTAGGCTGTAATTCTGCCCCATAGCAGAATTACCAAACTCCCAGCTCCCTGAAAGATCTACATGAAGGTCTGACACACATTCCTCATTTGTTTTACAGGAAGCAGATCCCCCTCCCCCACTTAGATGAAAACTGCTGACCACAAGGACATAGACACTGCACTGTTTGAAACTGGAAGGTTGATGATGCTTCAAACTCCACCTTGACACCAGCCAATCCAAGACTTGTCCATGAGTTGATCGTGCTCCTTGAACACTATAAACTCCTCACCACTCCCTCCAGGGTGGGCCAAACAGTCTTGAGGGCACTAGCGCACTGTGGCCCCCTTTGCCTGGCAAAGCAATAAAAGCTCCTCTTTTCTACTTCACCCAAAACTCTGTCCCTGCATTTCTATTTGGCAGCAGTGAACAGAAGCTGAGTTTGGCAACACCCTAATTCATCATGATCTGAGGATGAAGGCTACAACACACACAGGGTTCCACACCTTTGTGTTTATTTTATGCCTCGTTAGATTGTCAGCTTCATGATGTCAAGAATATTTGGGAGTGTTTGTCAGTTTTTTCCCCAACACCTGGCACCTGTGGCATCTCAGTGACTATTTGGCAAACAGGGTGACCAACCATTCCAGTCCATCCAGAGAGAGTGCCCACCTCACTTTGTTTTTTTTTTTTTTTTCATTTATTTTTATTTGTTGGAGGCTGATTACTTTACAATATTGTAGTGGTTTTTGCCATACACTGACACGAATCAGCCATGGATTTACATGCGTTCCCCATCCTGAACCCCGCTCCCACCTCCCTCCCCATCCCCTCCCTCTGGGTCTTCCCAGTGCACCAGCCCTGAGAACTTGTCTCATGCATCCAACCTGGGCTGGTGATCTGTTTCACCCTTGATACTTGTTTCAATGCTGTTCTCTCAGAACATCCCACCCTCGCCTTCTCCCACAGAGTCCCAAAGTCTGTTCTGTACATCTGTGTCTCTTTTTCTGTTTTGCATATTGGGTTATCGTTACCATCTTTTTAAATTCACTTTGGAGGCTCAGTGCCTAGGGCCCCCCAAATGGCTCAGCTCTTTGAAAGAAAAATAAAATTTAGGGTCATACATTTCCTTATGTATTCTTTTCTCACATTAGAAAAAAAATTTAGGGCCCACGAAAATCTTAAATTTTGCCTTAAACATTATTATTAATGTTTAAGGGATTTATGAAACAGTGGACTCCTTTCAAGACTTGCTTTAACCCTGTGTTGGGTGGGACCAGGTGTGGGGAGGAGGCCCAGAGATGCTGGATGGCTTGCGAAGGTCACACTGCAGGTAAAGGAGGGTCAGGTTGGGGACCCAGAAGCCCGGTCCAGAAGTCGGCTCCACTCCACCCCCACCCCTCCCCGTTAAACTGAGTGGAAGGAAGGAGGGGGCGCAGCGGGCTGCTGGGGTGCGGGGCTGACTACGTAACCCGTAACCCGGGGTGAGTGGGCGGCTGCGACTGCTGGAAGCAGAGCGAGCGAGGCAGGGCCAGACGTGTCCCGCGGTGCGCGTGCGTCTGAGCGTCGCGTGGGTGTCCCCGCGGGGCCTAAAGGCCTTGGCATCATGGACTGTTGCCGCGGGTCCCAGCCCCGCAAGAGGGACGAGCCCGCAGGCGGGCGGGGCGGGGCGGGGCGGGGCCTGCAGTGAGGTCACCGGCGACTGGCGGCTCTGCCTCGGGGGCGGCGACGCGGCGTGGTCACTTGCGGGGCGCACGGAGGGACGGCCGTGCTATCAGACCCGAGTTGCAGGGGCTGGAGAGCGGCCGCAGGTGAGTCCAGGCTTAACGGGGCCTCGGTGTGGTGAATGAAGGTCATGGTTGAGGTCATCCCCCAACTTGGGACCGCAGTCGCGGGGGTGGGGCTCCCCGGGAGGGGGCGGGGAAGAGCTGACGCTGCAGGCCCGGCCTTACTCAGACTTTCGATACCCCGAGGGGGACGCCTGGAAAATGGGTCATGGAAGACGGGTTTGTTGTTCTCTGGAAGGGGAGAGTCTGATTTAGCCCCCTTTAGCGCAGAGGCGGGGCTGGACTGTACCCGCGCAGGGAGGGAAGTCACGCAGGGAGGGAAGTCGTAGTCGGATTCGCCCAGAGCCTGTCTGGAGAGGGGGCATCTCCGCTCCAAACAGCGGATCCGGCTGGGAAGTTCTTGTCCTGCCCAAGGGCCCCCCTGCAGACTGGACAGAGCTGCAGCCCACCAATGCCGCGAGCCCCTCAGTGGCTGAGGGCTTCGGAGGTCTCCCAGGAGAAGGGCCCCCAGCTGGGCCCTGAAAGTGGGGGTCCAAGCAAAGACACGCCAGGGGCAAAGGGGAGGGAGTAGTGAGGAGAGACCCACTCCTCAGGGCCCAAGGGCACCTTTGTACTCAGGGCTATGGGTGGGAGAGGGCTGGGTGCCAAGTTCCCTAGCATCCCTGCCTCATCCCCAGGGAGGGTGTGGGTTCTGGTCTAGCATTCAAGCTTTCCCCTCCAGTCTTCGCTTGGCACCCCACCCTAACTGTGGCACTGCCGCCTCTGGTGTGCACAGGTCTTGCCCTTTTACAGGCACTTGTGTCTCTCGTTGGAGTGTCCCCCGTGCTTCCTTCTCATCTCATTCATGTCTCCTCCTCCAGGAAGCCTTCCAGGCTGAGCTGGGTGGCCCCTCTGCCCAAGCCCCCTGGGGGTCCCTCAGGCCCTGCTATGACCTCCGCTCCTTGTTCCCCTCTGTGCAGGAATACAGCGCCTCCAGTTGACCAGGAGCTCCGGGAGGGCAGGGGGTTGTCCCACCTGCTCTGTGTCCTGCCCCAGCCCTGGCCTGAGTTGAATCAAGGACCAACTGCTCTCCACATCCCTGCTCCCACTCTGCCTCTGGCCCCCGGCCATGACGCCCCTGCTCACCCTGTTCCTGGTGGCCCTGGTGGGCCTCCCTGTGGGTAAGATGGACAGAGAACGGAGGGAAGGACAGACCTACCTTTGGGGTCATCCAGGCTGAGTTGGGGGGATGGTGGCAGAAATCGCAGTGACCACCTCTCCTTCCAGCTCTTCTCGGGGAAGGTGATGGGCCCTGGGGGCTGATGGGCTGGACGAGGGGCTTCGCCCTGTCCTCTGACCCCCTGTCCCTGCGGCCCCTCTCCGGCCCCAGCCCAGGCTCTGGACTGCCATGTGTGCGCCTACAATGGGGAGAACTGCTTCAACCCCATGCGCTGCCCGGCCATGGTCTCCTACTGCATGACGACGCGCACTTGTGAGTTCCTGGGATGCTCCCCCAGCCCTCTCTGGGGAGCACCAGGGCGGGGCAGGGAGTAGTGTGGGGGAGGCTGAGGAGGGAGGCTCCTACCTGCTCCCGGATCCTTTCTGGGAGCCCCAGGCGGAGGGGAACCTGGCCTAATGGCCCTGCATGCTCGGGTTGGCCCCTCTCAGGGTCCTGGCCTACCTTCCCTCCCTCTGCAGACTACACCCCGACCAGGATGAAGGTGAGCAAGTCCTGTGTGCCCAGTTGCTTTGAGACCGTGTACGACGGCTACTCCAAGCACGCGTCCACTACTTCCTGCTGCCAGTATGACCTCTGTAACGGCGCTGGCCTCGCCACCCTCTCGACCCTGGCCCTGGCCCTTATACTCTTGGCCACCCTCTGGGGTCTGCTCTAAAACCAGAGAGGGCAAAGCATAGCCCCACCCTCTCCCCCGACACCCCCCACCCTCCCTCTGCCCTCCCCGACCCCCCAGCCACACCCAGGACTGTCTGCAAGAGGACTGTTGACCTCCCCCAGCCATCCTGGGGTCTGCTTCCCAGTTTGTAATCTGGTTTCCTAAAGGCTGATGGTTTCCTAAAGGCTGACTACACCTCCCAAGGCTTCTGGCTTTGACGAGGCAGATAAGCCTCTCCTCATCCAAGGACTGGGACGAGGGCACAGCGTGCTGTTGGCCCAGGAACACTGATTTGAAGGGGCCCTTTGGCCCCTCTGCCTTGTAGGTATGCTGGAGGGGGAGGGGCGATCGGGACCCGGGGGTGGGGGCCGGATCCAGGAAGCAGGCTCTCCGGGGCTCCAGGAGGGCTGCCTGGGGCGGAGAGGGCTGGAGGGCGGAGGGAAGCAGGCCTGGGCCCCTGGGCTGTGCCCTCGTTCCAGGCAGCCCTGGCAAGGGAGGGACTAGCTCGGCCTGAAGAGGCCCCCGAGGGCCCTCCCGATCCGGCGCCGGGCCCCTGCTCAGGACGTGGGTCCGGACAGATCTGGCTATATTTGGTGGAGCTTGAGAGCTGATCCCTGGGCTATTTTTGGGCCAGGAGGGAAGGGTGCTGAGCCGCAGCCACCCGAAGCCTGGTCTGCAGCCCTAAGCAGGCCTGGCGGAGGACTCCCTTTCACGGAGTGAACTCTTGCCGGGTGCCCGAAAGGATTCGCCCAACCCCGTCGAACACGAGGGGGCAGGAGGGCGGGCGGGAGACGCCCTCTCGGGGACGCTCGGGGCCGCACCGGGCGAGGGCGGACTGGGCCGGCGGGAGGGGCGGGGAAGGCGGGCTTCGGGGGAAGGGGAGGCCAGGACGGGAGGAGGGATCACAGCAGAAGGGTCGGAGGCCGCGCTCCCTCCGCGC
>NC_057397.1:8858791-8954934 GCF_019320065.1 Cervus canadensis | reverse complement strand
GTGGGAGCAGAGCTGGCCCTGACCTGAAGTGGGTGACGGAGAGGCTTTGAACCCGCGCTCCAGCGTGGTCCCAGCTGGCCATGCGGGGCTGTGGTGCATGGCTGGCTATAGGTGGCTTATCTCTCGTGAAAACCTCTGTGTGTAGGGATGAATATGCCACTTTGATAGTTGCCTTGTTTCCCCTGTGTTCTTGTTTCTTTTCTCTCTTCTCCGTCCTTTCTTCAGAGTGATCGAGTGTAGTGTAGTGTGGTGTGTGACCTCCGCTGTGGGCTCACGGGTGTTTCTGATGGCGGTGGCTTGGAGTCAGTGACAGGTGTCTTTAGTGTCCCCTCACGGAGCAGCCTTGCCTCCCCCAGGTGTGTGAGTGCCTTCCAAGGCTGCCATCTGCGTCCCCTGCACACACGGTGGCTGACACGGTGTTCCTGGTGGTTGCTGCCCCCTGACTAGACCAGGAACGAGACACAATGTCTCTGTTTGCATTACGCTTACCCACGGCACCCTTCAGCTCCTCCCGCAGATACAGGGCCCCTTTGACTTGACGAACTCCTGTTAACATTTCCTTTCCTGCAGCTCTTTCGAACTGGAAGAGCTTCTCTCAGCATTTTTTGTCTGAGAATCAATTTTATTTTGCCTCTGTTTTTGAAATGTATCTCCATTGGGTATAGAATTCTGGTTGACTGATTTTTTTCCTTTCTTTCAGCACTTAGAGGTGTCATTCCATGGTCCTTCGGCTTCCATGGTTTCTGAGGCTGCTGTTTTCCTGGGGGGCGGGCTTGGCCTCTTTGTCTTTCCCTCCATCCCCTGCTGAGCATTGCAGCCCCTGTTCCGTCTCAGAGGCTCTGCCAGACCCCTGAGGGGCAGAGCTGGGAGGGGGTGACTCTGTCTGAGCACGGTGGCCCCGGGCTCCTGCGGGCTGCACAGTGAAGGTGTGACCCCCTCCCCTGTCTCTTTGCAGCCACCCAGATGGACCCAAGTGACCTCCAGGAGCTGTTCCAAGAGGCGTCGGCCAACATCTTCCAAGTCAACTCCAGCGGTGAGTCTGCCTGGGCCTTGCCCTGTCCTCGCCCGAGCTGCCAGGTGTACCGCAGGGGTCAGGACGGCGTGTGGTGCTGGCGAGCCTGTTAGGTGCCCGCTCCCATCCCGGGTGACTCAGCACCGCAGGCGGGGGCAGGGTGAGCCCAGTGCTGTGCTCTCAGGCCGGGCCGTGACCTTGGCAGGCGCCCCCTCAGCCCCCACCTCCCCTCCCCCATCACACACCTGTGTCCTGCCCAGCCCTTGGGGGCCAGCGTGTCAGAGCCTCCCTCAGACCAGCAGGGCCCACTCACAGGTCGCCGGGGCAGCAGGGTCTGGGAGTGGGGGTGAGAGCCACGCCCCACGAGGCCTGGAGAGGGCTCCCCATGCCCTCGTGGCAGGGGTCAGTGCTTGCCCCGAGCCCTGAGCTCCACTAGGTCAGAGAGTGCTGGCCCCGGGAGGACAGCAGCCCCCTCCCCAGACCCAGGGAGGCCCCCTGGAGGCAGCTCCGCAGAGCCCCTGAGCCCCACGCGGGCCTGGGCCCTGCTGGAGTGTGACTGTGGGGTAGTGGGCGTGAGGCCTTGGCCTGCTGGCTCCGGCAGGTGCAGGGTCACTCCTCAGCCTCAGCACCCACGTCCCTGGGCAGAGGCAGGGTGGGCGGTGCACCCGAGTGGGGACTGCCTGGTGGAGCCCCGGCTGCCCCTGACCCCGGCCCCGTCTCTTGCAGTGACCTCCTTGGAGCAGAGCCTCCGGTCTTTGGGGACGCCGGGTGACACACAGGAGCTGCGGGACAGCCTGTGAGTGTGTGTAGTGCTCGTGGGTGTGCACGGGGTGCCCTGCGCCTCCCGGCACACCGCTGTCTCTGCACACCAGCCCAACAGCTGGGTGGGCTCTCACGGGTGTCACTCCACAGGGCTCAACGATGTCCTGTGACACGCAGGGTGCATTCCGCACACACCTCTTGCCTCCCTGACTCTCCCCACACTTACACACAACACACTAGGGCACACGGAGGGCCGCACACTTGGGAACACTCCCGTGGGCACCCTCCGTGACATGGGCTGCCACTGGCAGGTCAGTGTGCAGGTGGTGGGCACGCAGGCTGGACAGGAGGGGGCTGTGTGCCAGGGGCGGCCTCTGGGGGCCCCTGGCTCTCTCTCAGGCTGGGTCGGGCTGCTCTGGGGTGAGGTTCTGCTCCCTCAGGGTCGGGCCCCTGGAGGAGAAAGCAGGTCTCTGCAGGGGTCCAACATGGCCAGTGTGGCCAAGACTGCCAGGCCCTTCTCAGGGCACCCTGGGGGCCACCCTGGAGCCCTGCGGGCTGTGATCCCAGCGTGGCTTGGGGTGGGGCCCCCTAAGGAGGAGGCCTGCGTCTGAGCCCTTGTCCCCTTTGCCTAAGCCATCCTGCGTGGGAAGGGGCGCTGTGGGTGGTGGATCGCAAGAGCTGGGAGGGGCACAGGCTGCTGCCGGACCACGTGTCTCTTCCTGGCATCGGCGTCCACGGGAGAGGCCAGGGCCTCTCTCCCAGGCGGCCTCCATCCTAAACCTGTCCAGCCCAGAGAAGGCTCCGGGGCCTCTCGGTCTTGGGGAGGCTGGGTGCTTGGGCAGAGCTGAGCCCGGTGCCCCAGTGGAGGGACACAAGGACCTATCCCCCGAGCACTGACCTGCACCCAAGGACCTTCCCGGTCCTGTTCCGTGGCCCTCCAGCTTTGCTACCCCGTGCCACCCCTGCTCTGTTGGGCTCCTGAGATGGAGGCTGCGCTGTAGTCTGTGGGCCGTGTGGGCCCTCCCTAACACCCTCATCGTTGCTCTGGGCCAACCAAGGAGTCTGGGGCCCCCAGAGGAGAACCTGTCCTGTGGTAGCGGGTTTGATGGTCGGTCCTGGGGAGCAGGAACCCCAGGGACCAGTGCCTGCAGATGCCTCTTGTCGGGTCTCAGCAAGTGCCCGCCTTCAGCAGCTGCCCTGACCTGCCTGTATCTCTGGGACCCCTGGCCAGGCCCCTCGCAGGGTGTCTTACAGTTGGGGGATCCCGGACGGGTGCCTGGCTGCACTCCGAGGTCTGGGCTGGTCACCTGTGGGCTCAGCATTTTCTTTGCTGGTGATTCTTGATGCTCTGAAGTTAGTGGTTATAGCAGCAGAACAGGACTTTCTTAGGGCAGGGGAGCCCTGCCCTTGGCTCCTTGCATCCTGCCAACATCCTGGGGAGGAGGAGGGCAGGTAATGTTATTCCCATTTTACAGAGGAACAGTCTGAGGCTGAAACTGGACACATGGCCAGACTGCGCCTCTCAGTGGACAGTCAGGCCAAAACCCACCCACTCATCTGTCCACCCACCTACCCGTCCTTCCTTCTGTCCATCCATGCACACAGACCGGGACCACCCTGCCCAGTCTCGGAGTCCAGAGCGAGGCACCCAAGGGCCCTTGGCAGATTTTGTGTGCAATTCTGTTGTAAATTCTTCTTTGAGTTTCTTTTTTGAAGTAGCCTGCATTGTTTTCCAATTGTGGAAGTAGCATATGCTCCCTGTGGGAACTTGGACGCCTGGGACATCGGAGGAAGCGCTGTGAGAGTGTTTTGGTGTTTCCTGCCAGCCTCTCAAGTCCACAGGCGTTTTGTAGAATCACATTTAAGTGAATAGTGTTCTAGATCCCATTTTTGATGCTGGGGATTGGGGATGCGCATGCCCCTATCACACACTGGGACCACGCCCCTCAAGGGCGCAGACTCACCGTCTGGCGAGCTTGCCTTTGAGCTGAGTTGCTTGGGCTCCTCCATCTTTAGCGTCAGGAACCGCCGCGGGACGTGTGTGTCACCTGTGCTGCCGCCTGCTTCTGAGTCGGGCCCCTGGGGTGGTGGCCCTGGGCTCAGGCGGGTGCTTTTCCCCACCCTGGCCCAGTGGCCGGAGGGTGTCGTCACTGGTGGTCTGGAGAGGCAGTTGGGCCCTTCTCTGGGCATTCCTGTTCTCCCACAGCCTCAGCTGGCAGGTCCCCAACCTGCTCCGTGCCTTCCTGCCCCCCTGCGGCCCCAGGACCCTCAGCCCTCCTACCCTTTCTCCCCGTGGGGCGGCCCCTGACCAGACTGCCTACCCCGCTGGTCCTGGCCTTCCAGAGCCTTCAATGACCCCTGCCCTGGGAGAACCTGTGTATCTCCTGGACCGTTAGCATTTTCAGATGACTTGAGACCAGTGCAGGGTTTTCAAGTCTGTATTTTCTCCACGTTGCCAGTTGCCAGTTTTTTATTTCGCCAAGTAAGGATATTAAAAAAAAATGAGTACACGATCATCCATTGTGCCACCACATTAAAAAAAAAGGCATTTCAGTAGATGGGATCTGATCACAGAAGAGAAGACAGTCTTTCAGATTGAGTAAGTGTAGGTAGAGCCTACAAGAGCCTCACAGGGTTGAACCTGTTTTCCTCATCTTACATGAGACGGAGGTGGGCTTGCTCATTTCTGTCGCCCACCATGAGTGGCCCTGTGCCGCCCCCCAGCATGGACTCCCAGACTGGCTGAGGTGGCCTGGTCAGTGACAGTGGGGCTTGTTGGTGTCAGCCCAGGGCACTGCTGGGCCCCTCGGGAAGGACCGCTGAGTGGATAGTCCTTCAAGGAGCCCCAGGCAGGAGGTCTGCCCTGTGGCCTCAGCTCTCTGCTGGACCATGTCCAGCCACATGCCGAATTCCTGCCTTCTGCTCCTCAGTGAGGCCTGGCTGGGCCCCTTCCCGCTAAGGGTCAGCTCCTGCACCCGAGCCTCCAGCCCTCCCTCCACAGCCACTGCTGCCCATCACCCCCTTTGTGTGTGATGCCGCCCCTGGCATGGCCTGCCTACCCCACCCCGGCTCCACCTGCAGCCAGCCCGCCCCTCCTCCTGCAGACGTGCCAGGCTGGGGCGCTGGGCCCTGGACTGCCTGTGTGTCCGGCCTTGGAGCCCCTCCCTGGACACAGAGGGTGTGAGGTGGGAGTCCAGGCTGATGCTCCTTGAATACGATCATGCCACTTCTCGAAGGGACTGCCCTTTGGATACCTCGGCACCTTTCTCAGCACTTACTCGGCCTCTCCATGCGGGTGTGTCTGGGGTGGTTCCGTTTCACTCGTCACTGTCCCGAGACACTGCTGTGTTGTCTCAGTCACTGAAGCTTGTGGGCAGTCTGACGTCAGCATGTACGTCCTCCAGCACTGCCCATCTTTTCTGAAGTTGCTTTGGATACTTCTGATTGATGTGTTCTCTGGTATCTGCCCCCGGGGCCAGGCCAGGGCCCTGCCCTCGCTTGGGCCTACCTATGAGCCCGCAGGACGCCTGCAGACAGGGTCTGTCCAGAGTCACTCTGTCCACAGGGCCCGAGGTCAGCCCTGAGTGGCGAGGGACTGGCCTTTTCAGCCCTCCGAGGTCACACTCAGAGTCATAAACCTAGGGTCTGGCAGAGACCCTGGGCCCGGGCTCCCCTGTTCCTGGGTCTGGAGCTGGGCCTCTCAGTGTGGCCCCCAGAGGGACGAGCTGTCCTCAGTGCTGGGCCCAGGGCTGTCTCTGCTGCCACCCTGCTTCCTGGCCCAACCAGTGCTGACCGCAGGGGTCCCTCCGGAGGGAGGGCTCGTGGCTGGGCCTGGGGGGTGCAGATGCTGAGGCTTGTGTGCAGGGGCCCTGGGGGCCTGGGGACGCTGGCCTGAGCTTACGGCGTCATGTCTTCCACACCTCACCTGCCCCCTCCGGTTGCTTCCTCTCGTCCACCCCTCCCTGGGCCTGTCTGCGTGTCCTCCCTCCTGTCCGTTCCGTTTCCTCTGCCTGGCTTCTCCCATCCTGTGCGTTGTTCTCTCCCCCCACGAGCCCCTGCCCACCCTGCTGCCTGCTGTGTCATCCCCCTTTCCTGCTGCCCCTGCCCCGTCTTCTCCCCCTGCACCCACCGTGCCCGCCTCCCCCCCAGGCACACAGTGCAGCAGGAGACCAACCGCACGATCGCGGCCAGCGCCAGCGCCTTGAAGCAGACGGCCGAGCTCCTGCGGGGCTGCCCCCAGGTACGTTCCCGGGGACCGGAGGGCGGCGGGGGCCTGGGCACAGGGTGGGGTAACGGACGCCAAACACGCGGCCACTCGGGCAGAGAGTGCAGATTCCACCATTCGCTGGGCACCAGCGCAGGCTGGACAGCGGTGTGGGTGCCTGGTGGCCCCAGGCCACACACCCTCAGAGGGCAGGCCTTGCTGCGCTGGTCTCACCGACCGTGGCTGGCCTGCTGCTGCCCCTGCAGCTCCTTCCTGCCCATGGGCTCGCGTGGGGTGCGTGCTGACGGGGAAGGCTGGGTTTGGGACTGGAGATGCAGGGCCTGCGGAGTGTCGCAGCCCTCCCCGGAGCTGATGGGAGTTGCTTGGGCAGGAGGGGCCCAGGAGCCTGTGTCTGAGTCCTGGTCCCAGGGCCTGGGACTGACACGGCTCCAGTGGTGCCGATGCTGCCTGCTGAGAAGAGGGTGGGGGCTCCTGGTGGCCCGGCGGTGCCAGGATCTAGGGCCTGCCTGTTCCCTCGTTCGTCTGTATGTCCTGAGCACTGGCTCTGTGCCAGGCTTCATTCTGAAACTGGGTGCAGAGGTGAGCAGGAGACGAGGTCTCGTTCCAACGGGAGGACAGAGGCCGTGTGTGAGTGCTGAGGTGCTGGGGGGCAGATGACTGGTTTGCTGCCTGCAGTTCTGATGTGGGCGTGAGACACAGCCTCACCTGCGGTTAGGTGCTTCAGGGCTCGGCTCCACCTGCCACGTGACCTTCAGCTTGGGCCTGAGACCTCCTGTGCTGTCAGTGGGGGTCGTAACACCTCTCCCCAGAGTGGTTTGTTCTGGGGACCAGACAGGCATGGCACGTGAGAGCTGCAGGCCTCGTGGTCAGTGCAGATGGCGTGTGTGTGTGTGTGTGTGTGTGTGTGTGTGTGTGTGGTGTGTGTGTGTGGATTAGGTGGAGATGGTGTCCGTGGTGATGCTGGCTGTGCCCCTGGAGCCTTTGCTGGCCTTTGAGGGGATGGCGGTGGTGGTAAAGTAGGTGGGGTGAGCCCAGCTCTGATGACGGGGGGAGTAGAGATGCCTGCGAGGCTGGGGCCGGATGTGGTGCAGGTGCCAGGCGGGCCGGGAGGAGCCCAGGAGCATGCCCAGGGATGGAGGCGTGGCTGGGACGGGATGCGGCCTTGGCTGACTGTTGAAGCTCCACTGTCTCTGCAGCAGGAGCGTCTTCAGCTAGACCGCCTGAAAACTCAGCTGTCAGATGCCGTCCAGCGCTATGGAGTGGTGCAGAAGGTGAGTCCCCCGCAGGTGCCTTGAGCACCCACCCTGGGCCAGCCTGGGACAGTCCCATCCCTCAAAGCGAGGGGGGCCGCCTTGCAGACCTTTGACAGTCGCCAGGACCCGGCTGGTGTGACCTCAGTATGTGTGCAGTGAGGGACGTTTTCCTCTGGGGTGCTGCCCCAGAGCGTCCTCGCAAGAGCCCCCTGGAGGTGGGAGGACAGGTGTCTCTGTCCCTGCGCCCCCGCCCAAGTGTGTGGGAAGAGACCGTCCAGCAGGTTGTCCCCCAGGGACACCCAGCCAGGCTCCCGGTTTTCCAGAGTCCTCGGGCAGCTCCGTTCTCTCGGAGCTGAAGTTGTGCTTCGCTATTGGTTGTTGTCCAGAACTTTGTGTTTATCTGACCATTTCTTCTCTCGTCCCCACTTTTTCTGTCCTCCCCACCTTCCTCCTCTTGTACTTTATCCTACAGAAAATTGCAGAGAAGTCCAGAGCACTGCTTCCCACAGCGCAGAGGGGTGGCAAGCAGCAGGTGGGTGCTGAGTGTTTCCTGTGGTCAGTGGGCGTCAGGGGACAGCATGGAATCTGTGCCCTTCAGACTCCGGGGAAGGGCAGGAACGACCAAGGTCTTACTGTACAGCACAATATTCATAGATTTAAATACGTATATGAGAAAGGAGGTGTGAAAATCAGTGATCCCAATCTCAAGTAGCTAGAATAACAACAAAAAATTAAATCCAAAGAAAATACATAGGAAAAAGCAGAAATCAATGAAATATAAAATAGATGCACAATAGACAAATTCAACAAAGTCAAAAGTTGGTTCTTTACAATGAGTAATAAAATAAAGTTCTAAATTACTAGTATCAAGAATGAAAATACATATATTGTTAAAGCTTCTAAAAATGAAAAAAGTAATAAGATACTATGAACAACTTTATCTCTATCAATTTAACAACTTACTTACAAATTTTTAAAGAAAAATGTAACTTACCAAGATGTGTAAAAATCTGGAAAGTGCAGTATTTATTAAAGAAATGGAATCCATAATTTAAAAACATCCTAGCAATGAAATTTCAGACCAGATGGCTTTAGTGATGAATTCTCTCAAATATTTGAGAAATAAATAATACCAGATTACACAAACACTTACACAGAATATAAAAAGAGAATACCTCTCACCTTGCTTTATGAGGCTAGTAAATTTTAATTCCAAATTCTTATGAGGACTTTGCAAAAAAGAAAATAACAAGATGTCTTATAAGCCTAGAAGCAAAGACTCCTCTGACCAAAATATTAAAAAAAAATTCTCTATCTGGCTGCACTGGTCTTAGCTGTGGCGTGTGGGATCTAGTTCCTTGACCAGAAATTGATCCCAGGCCCACTGCGTTGGCAGCATGGAGTCTTAGCCATTGGATCACCAGGGAAGTCCCCTAACCAAAATGTTGATAAACTTAAGTCTAGCAATGTATAGAAAGATAATACACCATTCTAAAATGGGATTTATTCTAGGAGTGCAAGATTGGTTTACATTCAGAAATAATCAGAATAATTTATCATGTTAATACAGTAAGTAAGAATATCTACTTGATCATCTCAATAGACATGGAAGAGCATTTGGTAAAATTCAACATTCACTTAGGGAGATGCAAAATTTTCCACAAATGAGGACTAGATAGGAATGCCTTTAATCTGATAAAGGGTATCTTCAAAAGTCCAGCAGTCAGCAGCACACTTACTGGTGAGGTATTAAAATCTTTTCTCCTGAGAGTGAGGGTGAGACATGGTGTCCAGGACTATTGCTTCTGTTCTCATTGTACTGCAGGGAATATCCACTGCAATAAGACAGGAGAATGAAATAAAAGGTGTAGAAACTGGGAGGGAAGAAATCCTCTCACAGACAACATGATTGTGTAACTAGAAAATCTGAATGAATCTGGCAAAACTTAGAATTAATAAGTGAATGTAGCAGGATTTCTGTTACCATGTTAATGTGCAAGAAAACATTGTTGGTGCCAGCAAAAGACAATTCGGAAATAATGTTAAAAAGAGATAGCACTTATCATAGCATCAAAACTAGGAAGAAATCTATGACCAGTTGTTGAAGCCTCTGTATAGAAAACTACAAAACATTACTGAAGAGAGATTACAGATTAAATAATTGAGGGGCATGCTGTATTTGTAGATTGGAAAATTTGATATATAAAAAAGTCAGTTAAAAAAAAAAAAAGTCAGTTCTCAGTGAATGGTTCTATACATTCAATACAATCCAGGTAAAAATCCTAGCAGGTTTTGAATGTGTGTTTAAATTGTCAAGCTGATTACAGAATGTATATGGAAATATAAAGGGCCCCAAATAATGAAGACAGTTTTGAAGAACAGAACTGGAGGATTTACACTCCCAGGTGTCAGAACACAATATGGAGCTACAGGTATTAAAACAGTGTGGTGTCTGCTGACAGCTGAGCCAGCAGACCGTGGAGCAGAGCTGCGTGTAGACACAGACCCACACATACGTGGCTGCCTGGGTGGGGGCGGTGCGCCGCCGCACGGTGGGAGGTGCGATCTGCTCAGGGCTTGATGCTGGTCGGCGGACAGCCGAGCTGGGACAAGCCCTGTTGGGCACACAGCAAGTCCAGGTCCAAACACACCGCCCCCTGGTGTACATGTCGGAGCCGCTGGGGAGCAGCGTGCAGGACAAGACGTGCACACAGGCGGCAGCCGGCTCAGGCCGTGTGGACCTTCCAGGCCAGAGCCATTGTTCTGTGCCTGGAAAGGGACTGGAGGACTGTGGGCACCAGGCTGCCACCCCCTGCAGATCCTTCCGCTCAGCTCGCCCAGCTCAGAACACTCGCCGGGATCACAGATCTGGATGTGAACAGTAAGGCAGGGAAGTGTCTGGATGCTGCCCTTGGAGGCTGTCACCCTCCTGCACAGATGAAAATGCACTTGCTGTAAAGAAAAGAGTAAACTTGACTTTGTTAAAGTCTGTACACCGCTGAGAGTGAAGAGGTGACCCTCAGAATGAGCAAAGGCATTTGCACAGTGCATATCTGAAAAGGACTTACATCCACAATATGTAGAGATCTCTTACAAATCGTGAGTGCACATGGCTGCATATCTTGTCTCTTACATAAGATAAATACAGACAATTCAGAAACATAAAAGGGCAAACACCTTGGGTGGGCACATTGGAAAGGAACATTGGAATGGTTGGTGAACACATGGATGTGTTCTCAGCGTGTGTCGTTGGAAGCAGAGTGAACCCACGGTGCTCCATCTCTGCACACCTTGCACCCACCAACACAACTGAAAAGAACAGTTGAAAACTCGGGAGGTAGCCACGTGCCAGGGAAGCTGTGGAGCAGCTGGAGATCTCACGCGCTAGCCGGGAGTGTGCGTGGGGCCCCTACTCTGGCTGCTGAACATGTCTGTGGAGTGAAAGGTCTTCCTGCCTTGGCCTTGTAGCTCCTCCCAGGTGTGGACCCACTGGAAAGTCATGTCAAAGAACGCTGAACACAGCACAACATGCAGCAGCTGACACCTAGGGGAGGGCCAGCCTAGAGCATTTGTGCTGAGTCCGTGCATGGAAGACTGGCAGCAGAACGGATCGTCTGTGGCCAGCAAGGCCTGGTGACACCTCAGACACACGCTGAGCGCAGAGCATAGAGGTCCAAACCGGGCCGAACCAACGAGAGTGGGAAGCCAGACAGCCCTTGCTTGGAGGCAGCGCCATGAGTAGGGGCCTGGCATGTCCGTATCTTGACCCAGAAGTCTTCCTTTTGTTACGGCTCACAGACCTGTCCATGTGTGATTTGTGTATTCAACTGCTCATGCCCTATTTCAGTAGAATGTTTCCTAAAGGGGAAGAGAATGGCCAGCAGTGCTTCTGAGAAGTTATGAAAGGTGATTTCCAGGAATTTCGCAGCCTGTGGTTGGTGAGCTGACACTGCAGATTCAGCCTGGGGATGCCGCTGCGCTGATGCTCGGGTTTGGGGCTGCCATCTGCAGGCTGGTCGTCCTGGCAGGAGCCAGGGTGCCCACCTCTTCTCCTCCGAGCCGAGTGCTGGAGTGGCTGGGAGCAGGTCGACCTCCTTGGCTGTGTTGGCCGCTGCCTCAACTGGGTCCTGGCTCAGCCTCCAACCCGGGTCAGGCCCAGCCGGTGGGCAGCGCCTGGGCTTCTGGGCCGGCCGCTGTCCCCAGGCAGGGCGGAGCCTGCCCCGCGCCGGGAACACGCTCCAGCGTGCTGCGCCAGCATCAGCGGCGTGCAGTCCCCGGAGCCCCATCTCCGTGTCTCACCTGGACATCTGTGGGGGCCTCCTTAGTCGTGTGTCCCTCTCAGAGCCACCCCCCAGTGGCGGCTCTGTTACTTACCATGGGGCCAGGGAAGGATTGGAGCGTCTTGCCAGTCCTTTGTTCCGGGCTTTGCAGAGCTCCCAGAGATGTCCGTCAACTGACCACAGCCTTTGCTATTTGGAGGGATGGACGACCAGCCTCTGGGCTGCTGCACAGAAGCTGTGTTTCCCAAGAGTGAGACCGGCTCTCGTCCTGACCCCTGCTCTCCCGCCAGGGTCACGGATACTCCCACGCGGAGCCCTGGGTCAGAGTTTGCGAGACAGTGGCCTGTTTCCCAGAGTCCCTGAGAGCCCTGGGTCCTGCCTGGCCGCTCACTGGGCTCCATCTCTTCTCACGGGAAACTGCTTGCCCCCCCTCCCCCCCCCCACCCAGCAGTCACATTGGATTGTTGGATCGTGGGCATGAAACGGACATGTCGGAGCAAGGACCCAAGCCCTTGGCCTTGGAGCAAAGAGAAAGCCGCCTTTGTTGGCTGCCCGGCGAGCTGGAAAACCATCCCCTGGCTGCGTCCTGCGCTGTGGCCCCAGCGCCCTGCCAGCAAACCCTAATCCCGGCTTCGGAGCTCAAGACCCAGACCGAGGCTTTGTGAGAAGACGGTGCTTTCTGATCCGTTCAGGAGGGGGCTGGGCGGGGCCAGCTGCCTCTCCCTCCCTGGTGCCTCCTCCTGAGCCACTTGGGGAGGGCGAGCCGTACTGTGGGAGCCAGGGCGCGCGCCCACGCCTGCAGGGAGGCTGGGCCCCTTTCCTCTCGCTTTCTGGGGCCTTCTCTGAAACCAGACTCCAGGTGGCCACGCGTGGCGCCTGTGCACTTCACGTCGTGCGTCAGAGTCACTGTCGCTGGCCCGCCCGTGCTCCTGGCTGTGCCCCCAGCCCCTGCTGGCCAGGCTGCGCTCACAGCAGGGCTGCAGAGGGTGTGTCCGCGCCTCAGTCCCCGGTGGCCGGCTCGGGCTCTTCCCGCGGGAGGTGCCCCGGCCACTGGGATCAGTGGAGCTCAGGGACAGGTGCTCTGTTTTGGAGCAGCCTCTGCTGCAGGGAGGGTGGTACCTTCGGGATCCCCTGCAGGCACAGGGCCCACCCCCCACCGTGCCCCGTGACTCACTCGCGCGGGGACTTCCAGCGCCCCATGGCCCCTGACTGGGGCTTTCACACGTGCTTCCTGGTCAGGGCCTTGCTCTCATCCCCGTCCACCCTTCCATGGCTCTGGATACAACCCCATCACATGGACGTGGAGGCTGGGGTGGGAGAAGTTAAGAACATGCTAGGTCACACAGCTGTCAGCAGAGCTGAGCTCTCCCAGTTCCCTCGCCTCAGGGGCCTAGGGTGGGCCGTCTGCGAGGGGCCCCAGGTGCCGTACCTCTTGCGGGGAGTGCGGGTGTGCCCGGCAGGGGTGGGGTGGGCGGAGAGCACAGCCCCGCGGTGGACACAGGCCGCGGACCGCGGGTGTGGGTCGCTGTTCCCGTCTGGCGGAGGAGAAGGCCAAGGCTGAGTGTGCGCAACGGGCCTGAGCCTCTGGCGGGGCCGCTTCCAGGCCTGACCTGATGCGCCCCGCAGCCCAGGCGGGGCTGGGGCCGCAGAGAGGAGGCGGTGTGGGCACGCGGCCTGGCCCCGGCCAGCCCCCGCCTGCTGCTGCCCGCTTGGCACCGCTCGCTTCCTCCGCCCACAGCGGGAAGGGAGGTGATAATTGCCACCTTGGACGAGGAGCGCTCGTCAACAGAGTTTTTAGATCTTTTATTTTATATCAATCCATCCACGTGTTTATTTATGTAAAGGCCTCCCTGGCTCTGGGGATGAGGTGAACACGTGGTCTGGAGGGAGTGCGCTGGCTCTGGGAGGAGGACAGCTGCATGTGGACACTCCCCCTGTGACCATGGGGCGCATGCCCACCCTGCTGGGGCCCACTGCAGCCAGGCCTGGGACGGCCCGAGCTGGGCGCTCAGGCCACGGACGGGGCCCGGTGTCTGCCCCCCATCACGGTGGCCCCAGCACCCGCGGCCCTGTGGGGCAGCCCCGACTGACAAGGCTGGGGCCTGGCCCCTGCAGGGCCTGGCTGGGGGCTCCGGGTGCCCGGTGCAGGCCTGGCCCGGCAGCAGTAGGCTGTGTGGTAACAGTGGTCTGTGTCTTGGCAGAGCCCCCAGGCCGCCTTTGCTGAGCTGGCTGACGATGAGAAGATCTTCAACGGGGGCGATGGTATGTGGCCGGGCCACGAGCAGGCGCTGCTTCCTGAGATCACCGAGGAGGACCTGGAGGCCATCCGGCTGCGCGAGGAGGCCATCCTGCAGATTGAGGTGCGGCTGCGTGCATACATGCGCGAGTTGGGGCAGGGGGGCCGCTTGTTTTTTCCCCTAGTTTGCACATGTGTAATACATGCTGCCAGACATTTCCCTAGCCAGGTGTGGTCTGTGACAGCTGCCGGAGGTGTGCAGGCCCCTGAGTGGGTGTGCGAGTGTATGAGTGGATGTGCAGGAACAGGTGTGCAGGTGAGTGTGCGAGCCAGTGAGTGAGTGTGCACCGGGGCCTGTCTCCTGTTGTGGGAAGTGCATTTATTAGAATGGGGCTCTCAGGATGTTTGGTTCTCTTGGTGGTGGCCCCGAGCCCCTGAGTGTGTGTTCCCTCCTCCCTCTGGGCCTTGGTTTTACCTGCAGGAGAAGGTACTGGGGGCCTGCCTGCCCCCCAGCCCCCAGGAGCTACGTTTCTGGAACCAAGTTTCCCTGAAGCAGCTTCTTTTAGAAAAACGGGAACTTGGGCTAAAAAACTGAGTCACTGGCTGAGGACCCGTCACTGTGTCTGCAGTGGGCAGGTCTGCACTCCTGAGGGTGGTGGACGCCCCCTCACTGCCACGCCCGCCCCCACTCTGCCTGGCAGAGCCTGCGAGGAAGGCGCACGGGCCGTCTTGGAAGACAGGCCTCTCCTCCTTGCCGAGCTGGTCCAGGAAGGACCAGGGACACACGGATGTTCTTCCCTGCTGCTGGCACGCGGGGCCCACTTCTCCCGAGAGCTCAGGGGGCTGGCAGGCCTGTGGCGGGAGGGACCCGCTGCTGCTTCAGCTGCAGAACTAAAGCCTTCTTAGGAGGACCCTCGGGCACACAGGGGTCGGGCCACCTGTCCTGGTGGGATGAGGGGCTCCAGGGTTGACATGGCCTTGGCCTGGCGTGCAGGGCGCATAGGTGCAGACTCCACTGCAGGGCCCAGCTTGGGGACACGGGTGGGTGGGGTGACCCCCCCGGAAATGTGGGGAGCTCCTGAGCAGGGGCAGGCTCCACTCTGAGGTCCAAGCCCCAACGGGCCGTGGGGTTGGTTTGCTCAGGACGTTGGCCTGTGCCTTGACGGCCTCTCATGGCTGACACGCTGCAGGAGGGGACCCCGGGGTGGGGTTAGGGAGGCCCAGGCGCTGCCAGCCCGTCCTCGTCCTCGTCTGAGCGGTGAGTATGGTGGGTTCACGGGGGCCGTGGACAGGACCTGAGGCCAACCTCGCCGTTGTGCTGTGTCCTCACCTGTGTGTGGGTGACGCGGTATGCAGCAGGCCTTGGCTGGAGGGTGATGGGCTGGGGTTGGGGTCAGCACCCCTGGCCTCCTCCCCTTCCCTCCCTCCTCCCCTTCCCTCCCTCCTCCCCTTCCCTCCCTCCTCCCCTTCCCTCCCCTCCCTCCCTCCTTACCCTCCCTCCCTCCTTCCCCTCCCCCTCCCCCCCTGTCCTCTTTGGAAATGGGGAAAACGGACAGATTGTCATTGGCCATCACTCAGCCCTCCCCCAGGTTTGCAGCTGTCCTGATACCAGCGCGGGCCTGGGCGGAGACTAGCCAGCCCCGCGCCTGCCTATGGCAGCAGAGGCCTGTCCCGGGCGGGTGGCAGGCCCCAGCCCCTCCAGGGGCACCTGAGCCCCACTGCCCAGGTTACTCAGGGGTTGTCCGCCCGGGTCTGCAGGGCCAGGCTGCCGTGGGCGGGCAGAGCTCTGGGGAGGGGCTGAGGGAGCAGCCTCAGGACGACACGTGGGGCATTCCTCTCCCTGGCTGCTGCAGGGTGTTCCACGTGGAAACTGCTTACTGCACCCACTCTGCCCCCAAGTTCCCGGGGGGCGTTGTACACAGGTGGTTTATGCATGCACAGCATCGCTGGACAGAGGGAGACCTGTGGTCCCGGAGCCCCTTTGAGGCCCTGGGCTGCCCTCAGGGACCTCCCTGTTGGCTGGGCTGTGGGGGTGTGGACAGATGGGGAAACTGAGTCCTGACTTTAGGTCCAAGTCTCCGCTAGCTGGCTGGTGACCTGGGGCTTGCTCCTCACCCCAGTCATTGCTTCTGTGAAATGGGGGGCTTGCCGGCCAGGGGTCAGGCGGTGAGTGGGCAGGAGACTGAGGGCTGCCAGGGCCTCTGTTGATTCTGGGCCTGGCTCAGTGGCCCCTGGACCTGCATGGTTAGGTTTCAGATGAGGGTGTCTTGCTATTTGAGGAGATGGGCGCCTTGAGGACCTCCATGCAACCTCCCAGGGCAGCCCATCCCCTAGCAGCACCAAGTGTCCTCTGAGGCCCCCTGGGGGCTCTCCGTCTGTGGGTGGATGAGATGTCTCCACCGCCCTCTTCCCTCTTGCCCCGCAGACCCCCCGACCCCTGCCCTGGGCTCCTGTGCCAGGCCGAGGGGAGCTCGGAGACTGCAGAAGCCAGGCCTGCGGGTGGGTCGCTCCAACGGGAGGGCGCTCACAATACATTCTGGGGTGCCTCTAGGGCTCCTCCTTCCTGCCCTGATTCAGCTGATCTCTGGCCTCCCACCCGAGGGCCCCTCCCTGACGCTGGTCCAAGGTGGGTCAGCACTCGGACCCCAAAACTCCCATGGCCCCAAGGGTCGGGGTATCGGTGCCGCTGGGGGACACTCAGGTTGTGGGTTGGGGGTGCTTGGCAAACAAAGTGGGGCATCCCTGGTCCACTGTGATGAGCCCTGCAACTTAGGCCGGGCTGAGGACTGGGAGACAGGGTGGGCCGCTCCCAAGGGGCAGGGGTGTGCCTGCGGGTCCCCTTCCCCGGGAGACCACCCTCCCAGAGGGCGGGGACAGGGCCTCCAGAATGGCCTTCTCCCGGGGGCAAGGACCCCTCTGGCCAGCGGCTTGCCCATTGTCCCCACAGCGGCAGCCGGCTCGCTTCATGGGCCTTTAGCGCACTTGCTGTTGGTTAGATACTAACAGGTGACCCCTGCTTCATCCCTGGAAGGCTGCCCCCCACTCTGCTGGCCCCACATGGCCCCGTACTCCTGCTGCCCTCTGGCTGGCTCTCGGGCACGTCCTCCCTGGCCTTCTCCAGCCCTGGGGCGGTGTGGCCCCCCTCTCAGACCTGGGCTTTTTGCTGCCCCCTAAGTGGGCTCCCTTGTCTCCCTCCCCCGACAGTGGGGCTGAGGTCACAGGACCAGAACCTGGCCAGTGTGTCCCTCCTCCCCCGCACCCCACCCCCCGAGCCTGGACCCTGCTGATACCTCAGCAACTTGTTCCCTTTTATCTTCAGGTTTTGGCTCAGATGTTCCATATCTAAAGTTTCATTTCTCTGCATTGTCTAGCATGCTGTTTAATTAATTATCTTGTTACTATTCCTTCTCCTGCAGGAGATTGTAAGCCCCATGGAGGCAGGGGTGTTGTCTATCTTAGTCTGGCTATGTTCCTGCTGCTGCAGGATGCCTGGTTTTGTCTGGGCACTCAGTGTCTTTCTCTGGGACAGACAGATCAAAGGGCTGGTGGGGAGAGAGGGATGGATGGTGGGGGTGTGGATGGATGGGGGATGGATGGATGGTTGGGGTGTGGATGGATGGGGATGGATGGATGGATGGGGGTGTGGAAGGATGGATGGTGGGGGTGTGGATGGATGGGGGATGGATGGATGGATGGGGTGTGGAAGGATGGATGGTTAGGGTGTGGATGGATGGGGGATGATGGATGGATGGGGTGTGGAAGGATGGATGGTTAGGGTGTGGATGGATGGGGATGGATGGATGGATGGGGGTGTGGAAGGATGGATGGTTAGGGTGTGGATGGATGGGGATGGATGTATGGATGGGGGTGTGGAAGGATGGATGGTGGGGGTGTGGATGGATGGGGATGGATGGATGGATGGGGGTGTGGAAGGATGGGGGATGGATGGATGGATGGATGGTGGGGGTGTGGATGGAGGAGGTGTGGATGGATGGATGGTAGGGGTGGATGATGGTTGGGGGGTGTGGATGGATGGATGGATGGGGGAATGGATGGATGGTGGGGGTGGATGGTGGTTGGGGATGGGTGAGGATGGGGGTTAGATGGATGGTAGGGGTGGATGGATGGTGGGGGTGGATGGATGGTGGGGTGCAGGTGGATGGGGCATGGATGGATGGTGGGGGATGGATGGTAGGGGTGGATGATTGTTGGGGAATGGATGGATGGTAGGGGTGGATGATGGCAGATGTGGATAGATGGATGGTGAGGGTGTGGATGAATGGATAGTGGGAGATGGATGGTTGGGGATGGATGATGGGGTTTAGATGGATGGCTGGAGAGGATGGGGGAGGGGTGGGTGATGGATGGGGGGGGGGGGGGGATGGATGAAGGTGGGTGGGTGGCAGCTGAATGGAATGAGAAGCTTCATGTGTTGGGACTCCACAGAAGATTTGTGTTTTAATAAGAGGGCTCTGCTGCCTGTATGTATGTGCATCTGCAGCCCACACAGAAGTCTGGTAGCGCAAGCACCCCCGTGCTCCACATTTACTGAAGCCGAGGTGGAGGCTGGGAGCGGGCGCTTCACTTGGCTGGGCCCCGGCAGCTTGTGTGAGGCAGAGCCGGGACTGTGGCCAGTGCCCGGCTCGAGAGCAGGGCCATCCTGACGGCGGTGCTCTGCCCTCTCTTCCCGGTGGAGGGTGTGGCAGGGCCCTGAGGCCGCCTGTGCGGAGCCCAGAGCCCAGGAGCACGCCCGCGAGGCCCAGCTCTGCCTCCCACCTGGTCACTCAGCTCTGGTCACAGGGGCTTCTTGCTCTCTGGAGGACAGGGCAGGGCCGGGTCTCCCTAGGGGTAGGAGGAGGTTGAATGAGACGGGCGTGTGCCCCCAGCCACTGCCAGGGTGTAGCGGACTTGCTGAGGTCCACCTGGGGCGGACCAGAGTCACCTGTGGGCTCCCAGTAGGGTCTGCCCACGGCATGCACTGCCCCGGCCCCCTCTGCCCCGCCCGTCGCACCTGAGCTCACCTGTGAGGCCTGGCGCCCCTGCCCCCCTCCTGGGCTGCTCTGTCACCTGACCCACCAGCTGCTCTGTTGCCATGGCTACCTGGCAGGCTGAGGAGGGAGGGGGCTGGGGTGAGGAGGGGGCCTAGCCGCTCTACCCATAGCTGGTGTGGTAAAGCCAAAGCCCAGGGGGAGGTTGATCTGGCCAGTGTCTAGCTATAAATATGGGAATCAATCAATAAACAAAGTTTGGCTGTTCCATTAGCTGGAACAGTCGTCTCTGTAGGTGGATGGTTGCCAAGATCCTAATTATGAGAAGAGATTGCGTGGTAGAGAAAAATGCAGCGGTATTTTCTTTCCTTTCGTGGTTAAAAGTGGAGGGAACACACACGCACACACAGACACACGCACCGAGGTTTTATTATGTCCTGTGCAAGGCTGTTATTCCTCAGTGCCAGTAAAAGAAGAGAGAAGATTCCGTGAGAGCTTTTAATGAGTTCTAGTTTTAGAAGCAATCAGGATAATAATTGCATGATTTAAACATTTACTAAGTTAAGGTGTTTTTTTCGTCTCTCCCGCTCCCTGGTGCCCACGCCTGGGCACACGGCTCCCGGTCCCTGCCACAATCATGTGCCACAGCTGGGGCTGCCCCCGGGGGCTCCATCCTGGCAGCTCTGGGGGCTTCTGGGCTCCCAGCATGGCCCCCCGTGACCGGCCTGGCCTTGAGCTCAGTCCACGGGCCTGAGGCCTGGCCTTCCGCCTGGCTCCTGGGTCGGGCTCTGGCATGTCCACACTTTGCCTCGGCACCCTCTGTCAGGAGCCGAGCCTGCTCAGGTGCCCAGCACGGTGACTGTCTGTCCCGGCTGGTTGCCTGTGTCCTGCCGCTGCCGCTCGTGCCCACCGTCAGCTTCCCTGACTAGCACGCTCCAGGCTCCAGGAGTGGTTTGGAGGGGGGAGCTGTGGGCCGAGCAGGGGGCCGGGGGCTGGGGGTGGGACCGTGGCCCCGGGACCTCCGAGGCCGGCTCTCTACTACTGGGCCATCCTGGTAGGGCTTCCTGCCCCAGACCTCCTGGAGGGCGGGGACTGTGTGCCCACAGGTTGATCTGCCTGGGTGCTGGGACCCTGAACTCCCATCCCTGAGCAGCGCCCTGGAGCCAGCCTGTTCGTCTCTGAGATCACCTAGGAGGCTACTGCCTGGGGATCCCGGAGGGGTCTGACCCCAGGCTTGCCTGCCACCCTCTACGCACAGTCTGGCTTGCTCTGCCTGGAGGGTGCCCCCTGCTGACCCCCTCACAGTGGCTCAAGGTCGGGGGTCAGGCCTCAGGTGTGCCCGCGGGTCAGCCTGGTGCTAGGGCGATGTCCCCCGAGTCCGCCCTTGCTCCCTCGGCCTCCAGGCTGGTGGGGACAGGCTGCAGCCCAGGGCCCTGGGACACCCCCACTCCCCTTATTCCCTCCAAGGTGGCCTGAGCGTCTGTTCCAGCAGGTGGTTGGTTCATCCCTGGACGACTCAAGAGGGTCATGGGCCTGAGGGTGAAGCGGGGCCCCAGGACGGTCTCCCGGGGACATGGGGCCTCAGTGGTCCTCAGTGTCAGCTCAGAAGTGGGCAAAGTCAACATCGGAATCTCGGGCATCTTCAAAAGAGGGAAAGTAAAGAAAAGATACAGATAATGCTAAGTTGTGTCCGACTCCTTCGATCCCATGAACTGTAGCCCGCCAGGCTCCTCTGTCCATGGGATTCTCCAGGCAAGAATACTGGAGTGGGTTGCCATTCCCTTCTCCAAAGAGGGGCGCCGGGAACCGAGAAGGGTGCCAGTGTCAAAGGTCATGTCCATGTCTAAGAGGCTGGTGAACGGAGACCTCCCTGGCGGCGGTCTTTGACGACGACCTTCCGGAGACGGGATGCGGTGCCCTTGGCGCCCTGCCCAGGGGGGCGGGGGGGGGTCACCCACATGAGGTCCCCCCGGTGCGGCTGCTCTGTGCTCCTGGGGCACCGGGGGCATCTTGGCTCACGCCGGCAGACCGGGCCAGCCAGGAGCAGCCGGCACCCTGGCAGCGGCCGCCTGGCTCGACAGACCCCATGCACGTGCCTCCGGGCATGGAGGGCAGGCGGCAGAGGCCTGGGAGCGACCCCTGGCCCCAGATGGCCGGGCCAGCACCAGCTCCTGGCCGCCATCCGCAGCCACAGCCCTGACCGTGTTTGTGGGGCTGCTTGCTACAGAAACGTGATGTGGGCAGTGTTCCTGGAGGGGGCGGCCCCTGTGCATTTGCAGTAGTTAGAGATTAGCCTTGGCCACTGCGTCTCCCGAAGCGGGAGGCCTCTCCCGAAGCCCTGAAGTGAGCTGGACTGGGGACCCACTGTCCCACCCAGGCGGTTCCGGGTTCTTGGGGTCAGTGCTGCTCGGACAAGGAGCACCCGCCACAGTAGCTGTGTGTCCCCGTTGGGGCCGGGCCATGGCGATGGCCACTGCTTTAGCTTCTGGCCCCCCACCCCGGGCAGGCAGCCTGGGGTCCTGGGCCCCTGAAGGCCCCGGGCTTGTGGCTCCTACTCAGCCACCCATCCCGCCCTCTCCTTCGCTGAGACTCTGTCCCTGTGCCCGAGGGAAGGGATCCACTGCACGCGTGTTGAGCTCGCTGGCAGCTAGGGCATGAGACCTCCCGGGAGCGAGCCCACTGTCCCTGGTACTGATCAGGGGCCCGGACTGCCGGGGCTGCCCCGCTCCCAGAGAGCGGGAGGGTCCCAGGAGAGCCCCTTTACCTCTGGTGCTGGCTTCCCTGCGTGCCTGTTTGTGACCTCATGCAGCATGGGGAGACTGAGCACCCTACAAAGTCCCCTCGGAGCTCCCAAGTCCAAGCACACCCACAGCCAGACTCCAGACCCGCAGGTTTCTGCCCGTGGTGCGGGCTCAGTGGCTGAGGTTGAGGCTGGCCGTCTGGCGGCCTTGGGGCGGAGACCTGGAAAAGTGGGGAGGTGGGCTTATCTCCCTGAGGTTTGGCTGAGGCTGCGGCTGTCACTGGTGACCTTGGGGTCTGGACCTTCAGGTTGCGCCTGAGCTCGGCCTTCCCACCAGCAGCCTTGTCCAGGGAGGGCCATGGGGATGCAGATCCCAGAAGCGGGTCCAGGTCAGAGGCCGCCCGAGGCCCTGCACTCATCACCACCTTCCCGGCCGTGGGCCCGGTTCCCGCAGAGCCGCCACCTCTGCTGTGTGTAAGCCCAGTAATTGAATTGCGATTGATAGTACTTGTCGGTTTAAGATCATGCTAATTGCTTCATTTCCCAGCACACTCCTAAAAAGAAAATGAATCTCCCTGTGATATTTAGCAGTGGGGTGAAATGACCCTGGTGGAAATGAATCCAGGGTCCTGATGGGCTGCAGGGTGGCGGATGGGGGGGGCAGCGATGTAACACCCGCATCTCAGAGGTGTGGAGGGGCCTCCCCTCCTGGCTCTACCCTGGCCATGCGCCCGGCACTGAGGGAGGAGGCTTGGATTTGCTGGGTGGTAGGTGTGGGAACTTGACTCCTAGGTGAACGGCTTTGCCCAGGGTCACCTGGCTGGCCAGTGGAGGAGCCATCTCCTGCAGGGAAGGGACTCAAATCAGCGGGCATTGGTGCCAATCCCCACCCTCCCCCTTTCTGAGCGGCCCTTCTTGAGCCCCTGTAACCTCTGCACCCAGCACAGCCCCAGGCGTGTGCTGTGTGAGTGGCATGCCCACATTCTTCATCAACATCACTTCTACTTTGTTGGGCGAGTGGAGTTAAGATAGAGGAGGCTGGCAGGGAGAATGCAAGCGGCCAGCATGACAAGCGGGGTGGGGGGTACCCGAGTCTCTGGGTCCAAGTTCTGCTTCTTACCCCACTCACTAGCCTCAAGAAGTTACTCAGTCTTCAGACCGCAGTGGGGCTTCCATCCATCCACCACCTACCATCCACCTATCAACCATCCACTATTCTGTCCATCCAGCCATCTACCCATCTGTTTAGCTTCCATCCACCACCCATCCATCCATTATCTATCGAATGCATCCATCTGTCCATCCGTCCATCCACCACCTGTCATCCATCTGCCCACCATCCACTATGCTTCTGTCCATCCAGCCATTTACCCATCTATTTCGCTTCCATCCACCATCATCCATCCGTGCACTATCCATCCAATGCGTCCATCTGTCCATCCATCCATCTGTCCATCCATCCATCCACTATTCATCTCTCCATTCATCTACCCATCCAGTTTAGCATCCATCCATCCACCACCCACCATCCATCTATCCACCATCCACTATTCATCCATCTACCATCTGCCACCCCTGTGTGCTGGCCATGCTGGGTGCCGGGTGGACAGAGAGGGGCAGGCCGGCCCCTCAGTCAAGGAGCTGCAGGAGGGGAGAGGAGTGAGGAGTCTACAGGACTGAGGGGCCTGTGGGAGGTGTATACTGAGCCCCCCACTCCGCATACCCTCTTCTCTCTAGTCAGGCCTGCAGGTCAGTGTTGGGGACACCATCCTGCAGAAGACTGCAACCTTCCAGGGGCCAGCGCTGGGTCCTCTGCACCCAGTGAGGGAGCTCACGGCCCTGGGATGCTCAGCGTGGGCTTTGACCTTTGGGTTGGGGGACAGTGTTTCAGATCCCAGCAGTGTCTCTGAGTTGAGGGGTGACCCTGGGCTCATTTCTGGCTCTTGGCTGTCAGCACTGCTGAGGGATATGGCCTTGACTTATGAACCGTGGGCTCCAGGGACCTAACGGCTGTCCTCTTCCTTCCACAGAGCGACCTGTTAGATGTGAACCAGATCATCAAGGACTTGGCCTCCATGGTTTCGGAGCAAGGAGAAGCCATCGGTGGGTACCCACAGCATCTGACAAGCCACCTGCCCTGCCCGCCCCAGGCCGTCCTCGGGGGCCCTGTGTCTGGCTTCGACCCCAGAGTCCTTCGGGCAGCTGCCCCAGGGAGGGGTGGGCACGGTCTGGCGGGGCTGACCGGCAGACAGTGGGGCCTGGGCAGGTTCCCGCAGTCTGAGCCTCTGCTGGCTGCCCTCCTGGCCCTCCCCTTGGTCTCGGCCCAGCCCCTCAGGCCCAGCCCCTCAGGAAGGCTAGCCCGGGGACACCCCGAGGGGTGGGCCCCTCCTCTTGCTCGCGGGAGCATCCGAGCTGCCTGCCCCTCACCCTGTGCCTTCCTCCCAGGAGCATGTGCGGGGGGGCCTGGCCGCGTGGGGAGGGCTGTCCTGCCCCTGCTGTGGCCCCGTTCCCGCCACGCGAGGGCCCCCGCCCCACCAGCCCAGCCGTGCAGCCCATGTGGCCGCAAGGCTCTCCTGCTCCTCCCCCCGTGCCCAGGTGCCCGGGGCGGTGCTGGGCCACAGCCCGCGGCCCTCAGGAGCGAGGCGGCTCCCAGTGCCCAGAGCCACTTGGTTAACAAGCAGCTCCTGCCCGGGGCCCAGGGCTCCCCACACCACTCTCTAGCCTGTTCTCAGGCTGAGTCATCGCCTCAATGGGGCCTGGAGGCCGGGGCGGTGCTGAGGCCCAGCCCCCCTCCCCCGGTGTGTGCTGCACCCCCAGGAGCAGAGCGAAGGAGGGGGTTGGGCCATGTTGCCTGCCAGCCCCTCCCTGGTCTGCAAGCCTGGGTGCCCGCAGACCCTGCTCCTGCTCTGGGCAGCTCTGGGCAGCACCCGTGCCAGCTCAGGGCACCTCTCCTGGGACCTCCCCTGTCTCCACGTGCTCTGTCGCCTCTGTGGGTGACCGTCAGGGTGGGTGTGCAGAATGCTTTGTATGCTCCAGATGGACACCCAGCTGTTTCCTGGATGGTCACCAGATGGTCACTCGGTCCCAGTGATGGGCCGATGGGGAGGGGCTCTCTGCTGGGCAGGGGGCGTGGCGAGGACTGACCTCCTCCAGAGCCGTGCCTGCTGGAGGGGTGGGCCCCAGTGTCCAGAGTAGCCACGACCCGGGACCCCGCTGCGTGCCATTGTGGGTGTCCTTGGACGGCAGACGGTGGGTGAGGCCCGCGTCCCCCCATAGGGGGCGGTGGGGCCAGCCTGCCGCCCTCAGCCTCCGGTGCCTTTCCAGGGTCCAGCAGTGGCAAGGCCTCGTGCGGGCGCAGCTCCAGCCCCGAGCCGGCTGTGGCGGCCCTACTGCCCAGGCCGGGCCCCCACTCGCGCACCAAGACACGGAAGCCCAACTTCAGCCCCCAGGAGACAGAGGTGCTGGTGCAGAGGGTGACACGCCACTACCCGCTGCTGTTCGGGGCGCTGCGGGGCCCGCCCGCCCGCAAACACCGGGTGTGGAGCAAGATCCTGCAGGCGGTGAACGCACTGGGCTACTGCCGCCGGGACCTGGGCGACGTGAAGCACAAGTGGCGGGACCTGCGCGGGGTGGTGCGCAGGAAGCTGGCCGAGCGCCCCCGCGCCCCCGCCATCCTCACGCCCGTCGAGCGCATGGTGGCCGAGACCTTCGCGGCCCCGGGCGCCCCCGGGGAGGCCCATGCCGCCGAGTCCCTCCCAAGTAAGTGGCCCCCCACAGCCCGCCCGGAGCCTCCCTCCAGCAAGGCCTGCTCTGCGTCGAGATGGGGAGACCGAGGCTCCAGGCCAGGGAAGGGCGCCCCTCGCCTGCGTCACTCAGCCTCAGGCCAGGCCAGACAGCGTCAGGGGCCCTCTGCCTCCCAGGGCACGCTGACCCCGGAGCCCTGGGCCCACCACCAGCCGCCTTTGCGGCCGCTCCTGAGCCTGGCGAGGAAGATGGCTGCCTGGCTGGGTGTTGGCCGCCGCCTCCAGCGCCTCCTCCTCCTGCTCCTCGTCCCCCTCCTCTCAAGACACCGCTGCAAGCCCATCACAGCGCCCTGCACCGCAGCAGCATTGGCTCCACCCGCAGCTTGAAGCTGGGCCCCACGGACCCTCGCCCCCCCTTCCTGGGGAGCGTCTGGAAGGACTTTAGGGAGAAGCTGGAAGCAGGACCAATTACATCCTGAGGGCTGCGGTTGGCAGGACGGCCTGCAGGGACAGCAGGGGCCGTCGACACCCCAGCAGAGGCCCCACCGGACCTTTTGGGGGCTCTGCACCGAACAGGCGGGGGCAGGTCAGAGATGCACACAGATCCAGGACACGGCTGTGCCGTGGGCTGGACTGAGTCATGGGCCTGGACGACGGGGCAGGGCCTGCCTGTTAGTCATGGGCAGGCCGCCTGTTCTACTGGCAGAGCCAGACCCGGCTTTGGCATGCTGCAGATGGGCACACTCTAAGGCCCAGGGGAGCTGGCGGGGGGCGCCGGCTGCTCAGACCCATCTGCCGGCCCCCAGCCTAGGAGCGGGGCAGGAGCTCGGTGGCTGTGTTCATTCTGGTGGCCCCAGTGCGTGACGCTTGGTTCTGCAAGTTCCACCATGATGAGGCCCAGCTCAGCCCAGACGTCCCACCCACCCTGGTTTGGTGGCACCCCGTCCCTGTCCCCCATGACTCCCAGGCTCTCACCCCTCGGGGCAGCCAGCTGTTGACTGGACCCTTAGTGCCCGGGCCGCACCTGCGTTTATGGGCGCCGTCTCTGCCTCAAGCCCTGGGCAGTGCCCAGGCACATGTGTTTGGGTTGAGGGAGGTGTGTTCATTTCAGTCGCTCAGTCGCGTCCAACTCTTTGTGACCCCATGGACTACAGCACGCCAGTCTTCCCTGTCCATCACCAACTCCCGGAGCTTGCTCAAACTCCTGCCCATCAAGTCGGTGAGGCCATCCAACCATCTCATCCTCTGTTGTTCCCGTCTCCTCCCGCCTTCAATCTTTCCCAGCATCAGAGGAGATGTGTGCATGTAGCCACTTTTACCTCTGAGTTTTCACCAAAATGCGTGAATTCAGAGGCTTGTCCTCTCTTCCTGAGAGTTGGCCGGATGCGTGTTTGCGTCTGACGGGTCAGCCCACGGAGCTCCAGCTGGTCTCTGCTGAGGGCTATGCCCACAGCTGTGGTCTCTGCTCACTTGTCTGGGCAGCACCGGGTCCTTCTTTTCAGGGGGAGAGGATGTATATAGAGAATCGCCCTGGTGCTCCCGGGGGTTCCAGCCCTGTTCCTCCCGGGTTGAGGGCCCCGGCCCTGATTTGCCCCTGCCCTGTGCCCGCCAGCCTGGCCGCGCGCTGTTGTAGGGCGGGGTGGACTCGCGGGTGCTTCATGTGAAACCGCCTTTCCACCCCCAGTGCCACGGAGGGGTGTCTTCTGGTGTCCCAGGGTGGCTCAGCTGTGCTGCTGGGGTGACGTCTTGGGGGCACTGCCGACAGGCCCAGCAGGCCCCTGCCTGAAGCCCCTGGTCCCCACTCAGACCCGCACAGTCGTCAGAACCAGCTGCTTGGTGCGGGAATGCCAGCGGCCGGCACGTGCTGATATCATGGCAGGGTCGGTGGTATTCCCAGACCCCGACAGCCGTCTTCACGGCGGCTCACTGTGTGCAAAGCTGTTCTGGGCTAGACTCACCCGTTCTGAGGGGCTGCCAGGCGTTGAGGACAGACAGTGCCAGGGTCTCTGTCCTGACACTCAGGCGGGCCAGGGCCCACGCCGGGCGGGTGAGCAGTGCCCACCCCCACAGCCTCTGACCTCTGGAGGCCGGACTCCCCGTTTGTGCCTCCCCCCGCCCCCGCCCCGGGTGACCACAAGGTCTCCTCTCTGTAATTGCTTGTGTTGTCTTGATTTGCAGATAGTATTGAAGCCGGCCTAGAGGCTGCGTCCTCGCACACAGAGGTGGCCAGTGAGCTCCTCGCTGGAGCCAGCCGGCACCAAGTAAGTCAGTGTGAGGGCACAGCCCTCCGCCCCTGCCCGCGCCGGAGGGGCAGGCCCGCAGGGTCTTCTCTGCGCTCAGGCCGACTGCCGTGGGGGAGGGGAGAGGAGAGGGCGCGGGCTGCATGCCCAGGGCGGTCAGCCTTGCCTGCTCCAGTCTGCACCCCCACCGAGGCTGTGTCCCGGGCCTCTGCCCACGGCTCAGCAAGTGATAGGGCAGGGGTGAGGGGCGAGCGGCTCCCAGGGGCGGGTCTCCCTGCCGTGGGCGCCGTCAGGGCTGCGGCTCCCTATGCCTGGTGTGCGGCACCGGCTGCCCTGTCCTGGAGGGCGGGGCTGTGCAGAGGACACCTTGCTGGGCAGGGTGTCGCTCCCTGTCTGCCCTTGGCTGGGCGTGGGGCTGGAGCTGGTGGGGCCTTGCTGCTTGGGATTTATCGGCTGGCTCTGGGGCAGTGAGGACCAATATCTGACCCTCGTTTGCTTGAGGCGGGCATCAGGCAGCTCTGGGGACACACAACTGTGATGTGAGCCCCTGGCCCGGCCTGGGTCCAGCAGGGAGTGGGCGCCGCAACCATCCTCCACCTGCCGCCCGTCCCCCAGGCCCCCTGCTCTGTGCTGGGCCCTCACTCAGAGACAGAGCCGCCAGAGCCTGTGTCTCCCAGAGCTCGTGTCCTAGGGGTGGGGTGGGTGGACAGTGCAGTCCAGTGACACGGGGCCCTGGGCCCGCTGAGGCAGGGAGGGCTTCCCGGGGCGTGCTGAGCAGGAGCAGGGGCAGAGGCCGAGGAAGGGGCTGCCCAGGCGGGCTCAGGGTGCCGTGGCCAGGGGGTGGACGCTGTGTGGGCCGTGCCGCTGGGGGCACGGAGGGGCCGGGAGGTGGTGGACGCTGTTCTTGCTCCCCGGGGGCTTTGGGACGTCAGCACTGTGCTGGGAGAGGGACTCGGGTTGCCTCGGGTAGGAGGGGCGCAGGGCGGGGCCGGCCAGCAGAGCCTCCCTCCCCAGGCCTCCCCCTGTGGGGAGCCTGGAGGCCACCAGACTCCGCGAGGGCGCGTCATGGGGGCGCCCACTGGGCCCACTGCTGCCCCCCCTTTTTTGCGTCGGGGCCCCCTGACCCCTCAGCCAGGGCAAGGGTTGGGTGTGCGTGACAGCTGGTGTGGCTGCCGGGGGTGGTCCGTGTCTGCAGGGCGGGGCTGGGGCAGGGCTGCAGAGTCTGGTGAGCGGCTCGGGGCCCTCTGCCTGCACAGCCAGCCCTCCAATGCAGAGGACGGCTGCTCCCCCGGGCCCGCTCCCTCCCGGGTTCCCAGAGAGAAGGCAGCGGTTGAAACTGACAAGCACGTGGACTTGTCAGAAGCCTGGCCCGGCCTCTGCTGCGGGGATTCGGAGCTGGACGTTGCCCGCCGAGGGCCTCACTCCCGAAGCCACATCTCAGCAGACAAGCAACACGCCGGCAGGGCGGCTGGCTCCCCTTTGTGCCCGTGGGGGCCACCGGCTCAGAAGGATCAGCGCGGGCTTGGACCGCGGAAGGAGGAGGGGACGGCGAGGAGGACGAGGACGACGAGGAGGCGGCGGCGGGGCGGCCACCCGTGCCCGGGGCCCGGCAGGCTCGGAACCTGGCCTGCCCGTTGCCAGGGGGCCCGTGGGCCTGGTGCTCCGGGGTGACGCTGCCCTCCCCAGGTGGGACCCTGCCCCATAGGTGAGGCAAGGGGGCTCCGCCCAGGAGGTGCAGCCCACGGTGGCCACCATGCAGGAAGCCCTCCGGCTCCTGCCCACTGCCCGCAGCGTGCTGGGAAGTGTCGGCAGGACAGGCATCACGGCCTCTGGCCTTCCACGTGCAGACAGGGCTTTGAGACCCAGAGGAGAGAAGAGCTTCCCACAGTCACATAGCTCCCCAGAGGTGGATCTGGTTTTGGAGCCTAGTGTGTAGGATTCCAGGTCTCAGCTTTTCCTGGTGAAGTGCTGCTTTTATATCCACTCCACTTATCTTCCTGGATGTCCACTTGGTGGATGGCCAGCTGGACAGACAGATGAATGGAGAGTTGGGTGGATAGATGGATGGACTGAAGGGCTGGAAGGGCGTCAACACAAGTGCGTGGATGGACAGACAGAGATGTGGGTGAGTGATGGAGGGGTGCGTGGTCTGGCTTGAGGATGGACGGCTGAGAGATGCACAGTGGATGAACAGGAAGATGCACACGGATGGATGGACAGAAGGAAGGAGGTGGGCAGATGGAGGGACAGGTGGATGCTCGACCAGCAAACAGATGGGCAGACAGATGAAGGGATGGATGTGTGGGTGGACACGTGTAGGTAGGCAGATGGACAGACAGGATAGTGGGTAGATGATGGCCAGCTTGGGTGAGTGGACAGACAGACAGATGGCAGCCTGGTGGTGGTGCCTTGGCCTTGGAGCCGCCAGGTTGGAGTTTTATCTCGGCATGCCTGGAGGACATCCTTCACTCTCTGAGTCTCGGCGTCCTGTGAGGGCGCTGCTGCCCACCACGGAGGGGCCCTGAGAAAGGCCGAGACAGCTGTGTGTACAGAGGGCCTCGTGCACCGAGGGCCCTCCTGGCATTGCCTGGACCCCGGCCGGCAAAGGCTCACGTTTCCTGTCTCCCCCTCCTAGCCGACAAGGAGGACGAGGCCCCTGGCTGCCTGTGGCTGCCCCTGCAGACGCTGGATGGGCCGAGCCCGCCTGAAGCCGACCCCCTGGACCCCAGAGGAGCCTTCCCTGCGTCCGCCTCCTCCCCGTCCCCGCCCGCCTCCCCGGGCTCAGCGCCCCCGGCGGCTGCGCTCCCTGGGCCCCCCCGGCCCTCGCCGCCCGCCTCGGCGGGACCCCAGCCCTCCGGGAAGGCCACTGGGGCTGAGGCCTCAGAGCTGGAGCGGCAGCTGCTGGACGCGCAGCGGCGGCAGGGCGCCCTGCTCAGCGCCTGGTCCCAGCAGCAGAGCACGCTGATGGCCCAGCAGAACCTACTGCTGGAGCGGCTGGCCGAGCAGAGCCAGCGGCTGGCCGACGGCATCGAGGCGCTCACCCAGACCCTGGGGAGGCTGGTGGAGGCCCTCCCGACCCGGGGCACCTCGCCTGCCAGCCCAGGCGGCTCCCCAGGGTGTGGGACCATCTGCAGACCGGCTGGAGCCTCTCAGGGCAGCCGCACCGGCCCAGAGGCCTTCTCAGGGATGATCCTGAAGGTGGAGGAGGAGACCTAGGGTCCGAGCCCCATGGGGCCTTGACGGAGCTGGAGAGGACACAGGACATCGCCAGTGTGCCCCTTCCGTCCTGCTGTTGCCCGTGGGCCCAGCAACCCCAGGGAGCGCCGGAGCGAGGTGTGCTCAGGGACAATGCGGAGGACGGCAGAGCCCCACCTCCCATCCTGCGTGTGGAGGTCAGGGCGCATGCACGTGGGCATAGTGCCCCCAGACCACCACCTGGCACGTAGACCCTGGAAGTATGCCTCGGCCGGGCACCCAGAAGACACCCAGCGTGTGCCCTGGAGTGACTCCTGGAAGCCCCCCTGCTCTGCAGGTGTACAGACTGGGTGGGGGCTGGGCCCCTGCGTCTGCTTGATTTTGCCTCAAGGGACCCATGCCCGAGGGCCTGCGATCATTTCTCTGTTTATGTCTATGACGTGAGATAAGTGTGTGCACAAATATTCCTTGGTACTGGACGGGGTGGGATGCCATTTTATACCTACTGACTTTTTTTGGAAAAAATATCTTTCTTATATAAATATAAAATAACAATATTAAAAAAAAAAAAAAAGACAGTGATGAGGGTGATGCGGACAGAAAATGAGATGGAGCTGGTCTGTCCTGGCTGTCTGTCCCCTGCGCTTTGCCCGCAGGCAGCCCTCAGCCCTCCCTGGGCTTGTGGTCCGCCTTGCCTGTGACCCCAGGGCGGGGCGGCCCCTCAGGGCGGCCCCAGGAGGCAGGCTCACGGCCAGCTTCCCCTTTGCCTCCTTCTCCGGACTTGTGATAACAGCCTTTTCCGGAAGTAGGAAGCTGAGGTCCTGGCAGGAACTGGGTAGCGTGCTGACCTACGGGCTCCCGGGGCAGCCCGGCTCGGAAGGAGCTGAGCGCAGGGTGGGACCTACACAGAGGGAGGGATGTTTCCCGGTTTCACTGTTCCCCACAGAGCCAGTGGCGAGTCAGTGACTCTTGTCCACAAAAGCGCCTGAGCCGCCTAGTGGCCCATCCGGCCCTCTTCAGTGTGACCAGCGTCCTTCCAGCCCCCTCGTCCCTGTGGTCAGATGTCCCCGGGTGTTCTCCATGGTGGCTCCTTCTGCCCTGCAAAGCCTGGGTGTATCTCAGGTCTGCTCTTGGTGGATAAACTGCAGGTTAGGGGTGGTTCAAACTGTAAAGAGTCTGCCAGCAGTGTGGGAGAACTGGGTTCAATCCCTGGGTTGGGAAGACTCGTGGAGAAGGAAATGGCAACCCACTCCAGTGCTCTAGCCTGGAAAATCCCATGGATGGAGGAGACTGGTAGGCTACAGTCCATGGGGTCACAAAGAGTCGGACATGACTGAGCGACTTCACTTTTACTAGGAGCCCATGCAGGAAACAGCTTAATGTGGGAAAATTGATGGTTGTAAAGGCTTTGCTGGTTTGCAGGGAGAAGTGAAATAGCCAGGCTTGTCCCCTCCCTGCAACCCCCTTACCTCCCCAGTCACCCCAGCACTGAGCCGGAGGCAGCTCAGAGGCCGGCCCTGAGATCCGGGATCCCGACAGACGAGTCTCTCTGGGGGAGGGCCCCACAGGCCTTTGGGGGCCCCTCAGAGGGAGGAAGAAGCATCACGTGAGCCCACGGGCAGTGGTCACGTAGTCTGCAGTGGGCAGGAGGGCCAGCATCGCAGAGTGACGGGAGCAGAGCTTCAGGCCCGCCTGGTGCAGAGTGCTGGTGCGGAGGTCTGCACCCCGGGACCTGAGCAGGTGACTGTGTTAGAAGTTGAGGCTTTTAGAGGGGATCGAGGTGAAGTGGGATCCCTGGGGTGACCTCTACCTCAGCGTAAAGAAGAAATCAGGGCAGAGACACCCGCGGGGGGACGGCTGCGTGAGGACCCGGGAGGAGGCAGCCAGCCACATGCCGGCGGGGAGGCCCCAGGGGGGGGACAGGCCTGCCAACCCTCGTCTCTGACCTCCCGCCTCCAGGACATGGGGTGGGCAGGGGTTGCATTTCTGTTGTTAGAGCTGCCGAGTCTGTGTTATTTGATGCGGCAGCTGCAGCTGGCCCATGCAGACCCCCAAGGTATCAAGCAGATACCTAACATAAGATAGTTTCTAAGGAATATTTTAAAAATGAGGTGAAGTCACAAAGATGAGCCGTGGTAACATGATCACAAGTGACCCAGCGTGTCTGGAAAGGGCCAGTGACAACTTTTAAGAACAAAGAACTCGGCGGTGGCATCCTTGGTCACAGATGACATGTGAGGCTTAGCCGGAGAAATGGCAACGCGATGGGGGACCTCAGAAACTGGGAAGGGTGACAGAGAGATGAAAGGGTGCAGAGGACCAGAAGTCCAGCCTGGGTCTGGGCAGGGTCCCAGGAGAAGGAAATCGAATGAGGAAAGGCGGTGCGTGACCCCCTGACCTCCCCATTCTGCAGACGGGGAGTGGGGGGCACGCACAACACCGGGTGGCTCCACGTGGTGGGAAACCTTGGCCCCTGAGCGGGAGGCTGGCTCAGGAAGGGGGACAGAGCGACAGCTCCCCCAGCTCGGTCACAGGCTCAGCAGAGGAGGCTGTGGGGAGACCAAGGCCCAGAGAGGGACTGTCAGCTGGAATCAGGCCCCGGGCAAAACCCTCTCAGGACAAAGAGGACTGAAAGCTTGAGGGTTTGCTACCAAGAGACTTTGACAGGAGCCTCTGAAGGGTGGACTCAGTGATGGTCCCGGGAGGAAGGTCTGTGCCATGGGCAGTGAGCCAGGAAGCTGGTCAATAAAGGACTCAGATAATAAAACTGTTTCATATTAAGCAGTGCTCTTTGACTGTAATGTCTAATTTGCGTGGGTCAATGTTTAGAAAAGACAGAACAGCAATGGGACAATGATAGTGTATTGGTTGTAAAGAATGATTACATTATTAATTTTGGTACCTGTTAGTAGCTGCTGCTGCTGCTTAGTCGCTTCAGTCGTGTCCGACTCTGTGCGACCCTAGACGGCAGCCCACCAGGCTCCGCCGTCCCTGGGATTCTCCAGGCAAGAACACTGGAGTGGGTTGCTATTTCCTTCTCCAATACATGAAAGTGAAAAGTTAAACTGAAGTCACAGTCCTGTCTGACTCTTCGCGACCCCATGGACTGCAGCCCACCAGGCTCCTCTGTCCATGGGATTTTCCAGGCAAGAGTACTGGAGTGGGGTGACATTGCCTTCTCCGTAAATTAATATAGAAGAGGACAATAGGATAAATAGAAAACCCGCGGCAAACCTTTGGTATCGTGTCCAGTAAACAGATTAATGTGGATGGATTAAAAGGGCCCATTAAATGTCAAGAATCAACAGATTGTAGGAAAAAACATCTCTCTTTGCCATTTACAACTAATCCAGTAAAACCTAAGGACAAGAAGGTGAGAAAGTGTAAAGAAAGACACAGTGGTCAGAGAGTTGGGAAGAGCATGAGTGGCTAGCCCAGCTTCAGACAAGATTTTATGTGAAGACAAACATAAATACTATCAATATCACTCATATTAGTAAATATCAATATATTAAATAGAATAGCGTGACCGGTTCAGCTCTTCAGGAAGATGAAAACTCCTTGGTCTCTGTACACTTAAGAAACAAGCTCCAAATAGATGGGTGGAGCCGGAACTTGCTGCCTGCAGAGGGAACCACCCTGAGAGTGGGAGGCGTCAGCATGGGCACAGGGAACAGGAATTAGTGAAGATGGCGCAGGTTTCAGTGATCACCGGCAGTTCACTCACCAGACCCTCAGACAAATAACACAGCAAATAACACCCAGTCTTCTCCAGGATGCCTGGATTTTGATCATGACTTAGGGCAAAGACCAAGTGTCAGCAAACTTCAAAGAATCAGTAAATGGGTGAAACACTGCAATTATTCAAAAATGCAATTAGGAAAATCCTCTCATTAGATAGCAGCAGCACAAAAATAAAGAAAAATTTCCTTGTATGTTGGGAAATATTTTAAACAGTTCTAAATAAATGGGAGGTCGAAGAAGAATAAATCATTAATGGATATGTAAAAAGACATAATTGAATAATAATGAAAATACTGCATATCAAAATCTGTGGGGTACTTCAAAGGAAATTAATAGCCTTAAATGCTTATACAACAAAAGGAGAAAGGCTGGAAATTAATGAATTAAGATATTAAAAAGACATTAAATAAGAGTAAAATGACTACAGAATAAACCCTGAGAAATTAGAAAGAAGAAGATTATAGAGACAAAGCAGAATTTATTACTGACGCTCCAATACTTTGGCCACCTGATGCGAAAAGCTGACTCACTGGAAAAGACCCTAATGCTGGAAAAAATTGAGAGCAAGAGGAGAAGGGGGCGACAGGATGAGACAGTTGGATGGCATCACTGACTCAATGGGCATGAATTTGAGCAAACTCCAGGAGATAGTGAAGGACAGGGAAGCCTGGTGTGCTGCAGTTCATGTAGTCGCAAAGAGTCGGACATGACAGCAACTGAAGGAAAACAAGAGCTGGCGCTTTGAAAAGACCATGAAAATAGACAAACCACTAGTAAGGTTGATCGAACATTGTAAGACATTCCAAAGTAATGAGAGAATTCTATGAACAGTTTTAGGCCAACAAGTTTGGAAACGGGGAAATGGACAGATTTCTAGAAAAGTACAATTTGTCAACACCAACTTAAGAATAAATAGATCAGTGGTCCTTGTAACCATTAAAGAAATGGAATGGGTCAGAAAGACCCCCCGCCCCTTCCCCTGTGGAGATTGGCCTTTAAAGTATGTTCTACCCAACTTTCAGAGCAGAGATCCAGTCTTGTACAAACGTTCCTGGACCACAGGAAAAAGGGAAATTCATAAGTATGTAACAATAGGTCGAATCAGAGATGACATACATTGAGGAGAGGGACATCATGGGCCCATCTGTCTCGTGGACACAGACCATCGGAGCACAGCATGTGCTGACCACGCTGAGTCCTGTGGCCTGCCTTTTGGTGGTTTAGCAGGAAACCTGGAAAACTACTGGCTTTGGGGAAAACAGTGTCCTCCCACCCCCACCCAGGCTGCTGCTTCCAGGAGGCGGATGACGGACGATGCTGACCTGAGAACAGCCCCCTCGTCCCCTGCCCTTCAGCGGGAACTCTGTAGCTGCCCTTGGGCAGCAGCAGACAGCGGGGAATGCCCGTCCTGGCCCCCGCTGCTCAGCCGAGGTTGGCCTTCTCCCTCCTGTCCTGCAGGCTTTCCAGGTCCTCACTGCCCGTTCCCTGCAGGTCTTCACTCAGACACGTGCTCCTCAGAGAGTCATCCGCAATCCCTGCCACACGCCTGCCCACATGCCCTGGGAGTCCTTGTGGTCCTGGGCAGGCGACCTCCACGAGGCTGGGCTCTGGGTGCTCCGGCGCCCAGGACAGTGCTCAGCACGAGCCCATGCTCGGTCAGCACACACCACGTGGTTCCTGCTCCTCCTGACTGCCCAGGTGTGGGCAAGGCTGGGGCATCAGAGGCACCAGGAGGCAAAATGGGGGCACGGTTTTGATCAGGGGAGATTAGAGATGCAGAAAGAAGGAAGGTCTCCAGTGGGTCAGGCCTGGTGTCTGGTGCTGGCCTGAGGAGTGAGAGCACCTGAACTCATCCAAGTCCAGCAAAGGGCAGGACTCACGAAGGGCCCTCCGGGCAGCCTGGTCCAGACCCGGAACCTCCAGGGAGGACGAGGAGGGACTCCCTGGCCGGAGCCCTCTGTCCTGTCCCCAGTGACAGGATGTCGTGACCTGAGAGCTGCGAGGCCTTGCTCGGGTGGTGGGCGTGGGCCCTGCTGCCCTGGCCCAGCTGGGAGCCCACCCTGGGGGAGGGGAGGGTGCCTTTTAATTTGGAGGCAAGCTGGGTAAATAAGCAGTCATTGGATTTGCCAAGGCCCGAGCCCCTGGGTACCGAGAACACTGGAGAATCTCATTCTCATGATCGCATTGTTATAGATTCTCCCTGCCATCTGCTGAGAAATGTAAATGTGAGTTGGGATCCAAGCGCATGGAGGGACAGCTGGCGGGGCTACGGGGCGGGGGGGGGCAGGAGGGTGAGCCTCACTCGGGCCTCGGGCCGGGCCCCAGGCCGGGCCTTTTCCCACCCGGCTCTGTTTGCTCCTCCAGTCCCTCTAGAAGTGATTGCCAGCAGAAACAGAACCCCAGGCAAACATTTAAGTCAGTCTGCTCATTACTGGGCTCGCTGCGCCTGGGTGGACGGGCAGAGGTCACGGGCACAGCACAGAGAAACTGGGGAGCCCTGCACCCCGCTCTGCCCCACCTGCCCCCGTGTCCTTGGCAACTCGGAGCAGCTTCAGGTTGGGTGGGTCTACATTCAAGCCAGTGGCCTAGCTTCAGCGCGACTCCGTGGGCTGTTCCCGTCCCCCACTGAGCCTCCCACCGGCTCTCCAGCAGGCCTGGGGACCAGACCTGGGTGGGGGCACTTGGAGCCCACAGGCAGTAGGGAGCGGCTCATGTCCTGGGGTCCACGGTGGGTGACTGCAGCCGTGAGCTTCTGTGGGCCCCTCCCAGCGAGGCCCCCTCACCCTTTCTTGACCCGGGAAGAAACCTGCTCAGGGGAGGTGAGCCCGCCTTTGGGAGCAGGCTCAGCCCTGACTTGGGGCCCCCTCCCGAGTTCTTCCTGCTGTACTAATATCATGAGTAGAGCTCCCTATGAGTGTGGGAATCCAGCCGGGCACTGGTGGCCAGCCTGGCATACACCCCCAATTTGTAGACCAGGGTGAGGAATGTCCTTGAGGCCCAAGAAGAAGTGCTGCAGGGATGACTGAAATGCCAGCCCTGTGGGCCAGATGAGGATGGAGGGTAAACCCCCACGGCCTCCCAGGGAGGAAGGAAGTGTCTCAGGGCAGTGCGTGCATGCTCCGTCACTCGGTCCTGTCTGACTCTGCAACCCCGTGGACTGTGGCCCGTCAGGCTCCTCTGTCCATGGAATTCTCTAGGCAAGAATGCTGGAGTGGGTTGCCATGTCCTTCTCCAGGGGATCTTCCTGATGCAGGGTTTGAGCCCACTTCTCTTTTGTCTCCTGCATTGGCAGGTGGATTCTTTACCACTGAGCCACCTGGGAAGCCCCTGAGGGGTGGTGGGACTGTCTTAAGCTAGAAGTGCCTGCCCCCTGCTTCCCTCCAACTCTGAGGGGTACCTTTGAGCCCCCGAGATGAGAAGAGTCTCAACCTGTGATCAGATGAACCCCATGAGGCCAGATGGTAAAGGCTCGTCCAAGACTCCGAGACACATAGCCAGCACCGCTCACAGCCCGGGAGGGCCGCAGGGGTGGCCAGGCCCTCGGGTGATGCCCGTTGTGTGTGTGTGCTCAGGCGTGTTGTGCTGTGCATGAAGTTTATGTGTGTTCACGTGTGTGTTCTGTGTGCCTGTGCACTGGTGTGCACAGGTGTGCACCCCTTGCCTGACTCCCGGGCAGAGTTGGGAACCCAGAGATGGGCATGGTCCACTTCCTGGATGGGGCGCCAGGCGTGCAGAAGGGCTTCTTAGGGAGGCAGCTGATCTGCAGGAGGCAGAAGAGAGCCGGACTCGGGGCAGTGGAAGGGCTGCACGCCCGGGGCCAGGCCTCCAGCCTCTGTGCTCCCCACCATGCCCCGGGAGGAGGTGCACCCCACAGTCCCTGGCCCCTGGTAAGACAGGCCCCTCTCCAGGCTGGGTCTACAGAGAGCCCGGGCCCTGTCCACAGTGCCCCGACCCCTAGCCTCCAGGTGGCCCTCCTAACAGAGCTTCCTCCTGGGCTGACAATCCCAGGCTGAGTATCCAAGGGCAGGGTGGGCAGATGGCGGGGGGCCAGGGGTCCCGCAGAATGATGATGGTCTGGAGGAGGCAGGAGGCTCCCGGAGGCAGCATCTGGCATCTGGCCCAGTCCCGGTGTTGACTGACCGCCTGGCTGTCCGGGGTGCTGGACTCACAGAGGACTCCGGCTCATGCCAGTGGCCCCAGTGTCTTCTCCTGCAGGACCTTCCTCCCCCTGCCCCTGCCCGCTCCACCATGGGGAGGGCCGTGGGGACCCCTGGCCTCTGGAGAGGAAGGAGGAAGGAGGCTCAGGCTGCAGTCACCCCCAGGTGGGGGCTGGGCTGGGAGTGGGGAATTGACTCCTCCAGAGAGGTGACGAGGGGACACCACCCCTTGGTGGGGTGACGGGGATGGCTGTGTGCGTGGGAAGGTCCCTTTCAAGGCAGAAACAATGCATTTTTAAAGTGGTAGGAATTTGGGCTCATTTTCAGCAGCTGTATGCAAATTGAATGCAAATGAGCCTGATTCCCTCCCAGTACCCGGGAGAGGCCCAGGGAAACGGGGGTCTGGAGAACCAGATCAGCCCAGCATCCTGTCCACATCCATAGCAAGAACTCACTTCTTCAGAAGCCAGGCTGAGTAGGGGACACTGCTGCTTCTGTGACATATGAGGACAGTCCCTGGAGTCTGACAGACTGGGTTCTAGTCCCAGCTCTGCAGTGACTACCCGTGTATGGCTTTGAGCACATCGCTGAATCTCTCTGCTCTTTGTTTTCCTTTGCTGTAAAACACAAACTGGTAATGCTGGTTGCCTGGGGAGCACTTAACACAGTGACTTATTCTGATGGTGATGGTGGTGATGGTGGTGGTGGTGGTGATGGTGGTGGTGTTGGTGGTGGTGGTGGTGGTGATGGTGGTGGTGGTGGTGGTGATGGTGGTGGTGGTGGTGATGGTGATGGTGGTGGTGGTGATGGTGATGGTGGTGATGGTGGTGGTGGTGATGGTGGTGGTGGTGGTGGTGGTGGTGGTGGTGGTGGTGGTGGTGGTGGTGAAGTTCATGGTGATGATGGTGGTGATGATGATGGTGGTGGTGATGATGGTGAAGATGAAGACAGTGATGATGATGGTGATGGTGGTGGTGATGGTGAAAATGGTGGTGGTGATGGTGAACATGGTGGTGGTGATGTGATGGTGGTGGTGGTGATGGTGGTGGTGGTGGTGGTGGTGGTGGTGGTGATGGTGGTGGTGATGGTGGTGGTGATGGTGGTGGTGGTGGTGGTGGTGGTGGTGGTGGTGGTGGTGGTGAAGTTCATGGTGATGATGGTGGTGATGATGATGGTGATGGTGGTGGTGATGATGGTGAAGATGAAGACAGTGATGATGATGGTGATGGTGGTGGTGATGGTGAAAATGGTGGTGGTGATGGTGAACATGGTGGTGGTGATGTGATGGTGGTGGTGGTGATGGTGAAGATGATGGTGGTGGTGGTGAAGATGATGGTGGTGGTGATGATGATGGTGATGGTGAAGTTGATGGTGGTTATGTGATGGTGGTGGTGATGGTGATGGTGAAGTTGATGATGGTGGTGATGTGATGGTGATGGTGGTGGTGATGATGATGGTGATGGTGAAGTTGATGATGGTGGTGATGTGATGGTGATGGTGGTGGTGATGTGATGGTGATGGTGGTGGTGATGATGATGGTGATGGTGAAGTTGATGATGGTGATGTGATGGTGATGGTGGTGGTGATGATGATGGTGATGGTGAAGTTGATGATGGTGGTGATGGTGGTGGTGATGGTGGTGGTGGTGGTGGTGGTGATGGTGCTGATGGTGGTGGTGGTGGTGGTGGTGGTGATGGTGGTGGTGATGGTGGTGGTGGTGATGGTGGTGGTGGTGATGGTGGTGGTGGTGATGGTGGTGGTGATGGTGGTGGTGATGGTGGTGATGGTGATGGTGGTGGTGGTGGTGATGGTGGTGGTGGTGGTGGTGGTGGTGGTGGTGGTGGTGAAGTTCATGGTGATGATGGTGGTGATGATGATGGTGATGGTGGTGGTGATGTGATGGTGATGGTGGTGGTGATGATGATGGTGATGGTGAAGTTGATGATGGTGGTGATGTGATGGTGATGGTGGTGGTGATGATGATGGTGATGGTGAAGTTGGTGATGGTGGTGATGTGATGGTGGTGGTGATGATAATGGTGATGGTGAAGTTGATGATGGTGGTGATGTGATGGTGATGGTGGTGGTGATGATGGTGGTGGTTATGATGATGGTGATGGTGAAGTTGGTGATGGTGGTGATGTGATGGTGATGGTGGTGGTGATGATGATGGTGATGGTGAAGTTGATGATGGTGGTGATGTGATGGTGATGGTGGTGGTGATGATGATGGTGATGGTGAAGTTGATGATGGTGATGATGATGGTGATGTTGGTGGTGATGGTGAAGATGATGGTGGTGATGTGGTGGTGGTGGCAGTGGTGGCAGCAGTGGTGGTGATGACGGAGCTGGGGATCAGGCTGTGGTGGTGATTTGGGAATAAGAGCAAGTTCTCCACAACAGGTCTGGGACTGACCCTGGGAGAAGGGAGAAGAAAGTGATCTCTGTCTGTGAGATGCTTGGATCATCTGTGGAGGCCTCCCCAAGGTGGGGCTGACATCCTAACTTGTGTCCTTACCCTCCAAGCCCCGGAGGCCTCTGTCCCTAAGACCTCTGCCCTCCACAATGCCAGCACTGCCGCCGTGCCCTTCGGGGCTGCCAGCGTGCCTATCTTAGGGAGGCTGTGACATTGGCCTGTGGACCCTCCTTTCCAGAGTCCCTGCTGCGCCAGGAGGATGGTGCAGGTGGGGGTGGGGAGCCCAGGGAGGACGCATGCACTCCTGGCCCCCACCTTGCCCCCTCTCCCCCACCCCCACCACAGGACACACCCTGTGCTTGGTGCAGACGGCAGCCCCCAGGTCCCGCGCCTTCCTCTGCACGACGGCGCTCCCACCCCACTGTCCTCATCCTGCCTTCGGGACCTGTCTCCCCTGGTCTCCAGCTCCCCGGGCGGGCACGTGTGTGTCTCCACCCTCCTGGACCACAGCACAGGCCAGGTGCAGCGTGAGTGTCCGGGATCTGCCGGAGGAGCTGCTGCGCTCCGCACCGGGCAGGGAGAGTGGTCAGGGGATGGAGCTACAGCATGCAGAGCCCCAGAGTGTGGCCGGTCCCCGTCCTGCTCTCGTGACAAACAGCCACTGTTGCGCGCTTTGTGGATGTGGGGCTGAAACTCAGGAAAAGCCAGCACTTGCCCCAAATCATGCAGCTGGCAACAGGGTGGGGTCAGAATTTGAACCCAGGTCTCTGATGCCCGGGCTTGCCCGTGCATCTCGGGATTTCTCACCGAACCAGGCGAGTGTCATGCTGGAAGGACCCAGCAGTGGGAGGAACCGGAGGGGATGGCCACAGAGAGATGGGGTGCAAGGGTCCGGGGGGGGCAGCCCCCACCCCACCCACCATGCACAGACAGGGCTTCAGAGTGCTCTGGCAGCCCAGGGAATAATTGTCCTATCCACTATCTCGAGCTGCTGGAGAGGGTGCTGGGCTTGGTTGGGGGGAGCAGCTCCTCAGTGGAGGAAAGGGCAAGGCTGGGGTGAAGAGGAGGCCTCCAAGCCAGGCCCCAGAACACATGGGCTGCCTGGAGGCTGGCCACAGCCCCAAGGCTTGGATCCCAGAGGAATCCAGCTGGCTGGGCCCTACCTTCCGCAAACAGATATAGATTGTTTCATTGAAAACCTCAGTGCTACCAGGCCCACAGGACCGGCCCTCGGCTCTCCTGTACTTTCTGCTGGGAAAGAAGGGGAGAGGGAGGCAGAACTGTAGCCCCCACAGTGAGAAGCCAGGAGTATCTGCGTGGAATTGATTGCTGTCCCTGGAACAGGCTCAGCTCTTACTACAGCGCCATCCCAGGCCAGCCTCAGGCCTGAAGGGGTCTGGGGGCCACAGGGATGAGGGGTGAGTGGGCAGCCATGGTGGGGCGACCTGAGACTTCCGCCTGTCTCGTCCCCGGCCTGTCCCTGGCCCTGTAGTTCATGTCCCTGCTGCCATTCCTGCAGCATCACACGCGTGAAGTCCCAGCCAGCAGTGGCCAGGCAGGCACCCCGTCATCCGCCTCTGAAGCCTGTCCTGCTGCACAGTCTGTCTTTCCTGAGTCAGCATCACCTGCCCGTCCAGTCTCTCCCAAATGCCACTTGCCCTGGGAGGGACTGGCCTGGCCCAAGCTCCTCGTCTGTGTGAGGCCTCAGATGCCATCCTCCAGGGTGGGAGGTGCAGGGCAGGGGGGAGGGGGCTTGTGCCCCAGCTCTGGGTACCCACCCCTCACTCAGCCGATCCTCACATCTGCCGTCTTCGGGGCAGGCAGGAGGCAACGTGCCCAGGGTACAGAAGAGACAGCCTAGGTTTGGGGGATGGTTGGGCGGTACCCAGTGCAAGGAAGATCCCCAAATGGGGATGCGATGCTGAGGCTGCCCCTTGGCCTGACGTGGGTGTGATGGTGGCAGTGATGACAGGAAGTGACAGGGGCACCTGCAAGGCTGTGTGGTCCTGACCAGCTCCTCCCGGGGAAGGAGTGGAGCTTAGAACTGGCCCAGCCTGAGTTCTGGCTGCATTAGTTACTTGCTGTGTGACTTTGACGAGGCCTCGTATGATCTCTGAGCCGTTCTCCTTGTCTGGAAGAATCCCCTTGCCCAGGAAAACTGCCAGTAACGCCCATCGGGAACCCAGCACAGGCAGGCCTCCCTTCTTGCGGCGAGCACTGTCTCCTCCAGCACCATCATGGGGGCGGAGGTCAGGACCCCAGCCTCAGACTATCCATGAGGAGAGAAGAGGCCCAGAGAGGCTCAGAGCCTTGGCTTGGTGTGCACAGCCAGTTGCGGGCTCAGCCCGGATGAAAACCCTGGTGACTGCGTCCTGGCCGTGCTCTTCCACCTGCTGCCAATGCATTATTAATCTGGCCCTCCTTGGAAGACAAGCAGCGTGTCTGTTTACCTCTTGACAGCAGAGATGGGGAACAACAAAATTAAACCAAACAAATCGCCCAGACATCAAACAAGCTCTCCCTCCGAGCGCATGCTCTGCAGATGGAAGGACAGGCGTGGAGCACGGCTGCCGGGACTCAGGACGCCATCCCTCCGGCGAATCATGGGTCTGTCTCCAGGGTGGGAGCGCTCTGGCCTAACCAGTGCTTTCAGCAGGCAGGGGCACCAGGCAGCCTGCCTGGGGTAGGCAGGTGTCCTGATTGGCAGAAGCTGCTGGCTGGCTGTCCCAGATGCGTGGGGCGGGGAGGGGTGTGAGAAGGATGCGCGGTCCCCACGCTCTGCCTGCAGCCTCCTGTGCTTCCCAAAGAGTGGGGCCCAGCTCTTCTCAACTGTGACTTTTGGGGGGTTGGCTTCTCCTTCTCAGCCTCAACTGGTGGGAATCATGAGCCCGGAGAAGCCCCAAGTGGGCACTGTCGGATGAGTCCTGGAGGTCTGGGGTCAGACTCTGCAGAAGAGGGGTCTGACTGAGGTGGGGGTGGGTGAGAAGTCTGATGGGCCTGATGCCATCCATTGCCCTCTGTGTGTTCCCGGGTCTTGGCATCCTCAGCCTGTGAACGGGCTGCAGTAGTGTCAGGCTAGAGTGTCAGCACCATGGACAGAGGCAGGGTGGCTGGACGCCGGGTCATCCTTCAGGACTGCCCTCCTCTACAGGCTCAGACCCCAGGCCAGGGGGGCGGTGTCTCACATTAGTCAGTCTGCGGGGGCCCTGGGAGGGAAAGGACGGTCAGTAAGCACTGTCCCTCCCCTTTGAGAAGCTCTACCTGTTTCTTCCTGAAGCCCCAGGGTAGGAGCTTTGTGGCCATCGAAGAAGCAGGGGTGGCAGTTAGGCTAACCCCTGCCTGCATCACCAGCGCCCAGTGGTCCACCCGACCTCACACATCAGGGAGGTCCTGGGCCCACAGACTCCGTGATCCCCACTTCCCTACCCCCGCCCCCTGGCCCCACCCCGGTTCTTCACCGTGGCTTCGGGGACATCTGATGATAGCTCATTAGTGATACTGTCAACAGGGTTGACAAAAAGCCTCGGGAGAGGAAACCGAAGCGAGGGGACAGCTCTGATCCTGGCTTGTTAAGCCATCCTGATGCTGTCACCGCGAGCGAGGCTTCTGCCACGCAGACGGCCAGCGGCATTGACGGCTGCTTCTCTTCCTGCTGGTCCAGCCTGCACTGCCGTCTGCCGGGAAAGGGGTCTGGGGTCCACCTTGCTGCCCCCACACCAGAAGCACCAGCACCTGGAGGATTTCAGCTTGCTCCTGCCCTGGGGAGGGAGCCTCGCTCTGGCACGGCTGTGCAGAGCTCTTCTGTTCCCTGGGTTTGCATCTTCCCCCAGGACACACTCACGCTCGCCACTGGCAGAAGAGATATGAAAACCAGAGAGGAGTGCGTGGCTGTGAGCCTGAGGGTTCCGGGTGGGGCTGGTCAACTCAGGGCCTGCCTGAGTTATAGACCAGCACACAGTCCTCACCGAGCTGCCAGCCGCAGCACCAGCCGTGCCCCATAGTAAGGGCCGCTGGGGCTGTGCTGTCCACTTTGGAGAAGCGGGTGAGAGGCTGGAGAGGCCTCAAGGGCCGCCGAGGGTCACATGGCTGGCTAGCAGTGGGATTTCCAATCCCTCTGTTAAACAGGGCTCATCCTGTTCCTCCATGTATCAGTCAGCACAGGCTGTTTGGCTGCAGTAACAAATGAGCCCAAGGCTGGGTTTGGTTCTCGATTGTGTTGCAAACCCACAGCGGGATGGTGGTGCCTTGCTCCTGTGTTTGACTCTGGAACCCATACCGGTGGGCAGCCTCCCCTTGCCAGGCTCACAGCAGATGAGAGCAGTGGAAGAATCGAACAGAAGCTTTGAGGGTCTGCCTGGGAGCTGCAAGTGACCCTTTACTGCACCCCCTGGGCCCTTCATAGGCCAGAGGGGGGCTGGGGGGCTGCAGCGGGTGGTCCTTCAGGGAGGGAGGGAGAGGCCCAAGAGAAGGGCTGTGCATTTCTGAACGATGGTCCAAACCTCCCCTTGCTCAGAATCACACCCCTACCCCCAGCAAGCCACCTCCACCCCAACTTCCATCGTCCTCTCGTGGCCTCGGACCAGGCCTGCCCTCCCTGGGGGTCTGGGGACAGATCACCCTGCTCCTAGGTTCCCTGGACTTGGGGACTTGTCACCACACACACAACTAACCTCAGTGACCCCCCTGCCCCGGGTTGGGACCTTCTCACCCCCGGACCTGCTCACACTTCTCACCCCCAGACCTTCTCCCTTCTCAGTCCCGGACCTTCCCCCTTCTCACCCCTGGACCTTCTCCCTTCTCAGCCCCAGACCTGCTCCCTTCTTACCCCTGGACCTTCTCCCTTCTCAGCCCCGGACCTTCTCCCTTCTCACCCCTGGACCTGCTCCCTTCTCAGCCCTGGACCTGCTCCCTTCTCAGCCCTGGACCTTCTCCCTTCTTACCCCTGGGCCTTCTCCCTTCTCAGCCCCGGACCTTCTCCCTTCTCACCCCTGGACCTTCTCCCTTCTCACCCCTGGACCTGCTCCCTTCTCAGCCCCAGACCTGCTCCCTTCTCACCCCGGACCTTCTCCCTTCTCAGCCCTGGACCTGCTTCTTTCTCAGCCCCAGACCTTCTCCCTTCTCACCCCAGACCTTCTCCCTTCTCAGCCCTGGACCTGCTCCTTTCTCAGCCCCAGACCTTCTCCCTTCTCAGTCTGGGACCTTCTCCCTTCTCTCCCCTGGACCTGCTCCCTTCTCAGCCCTGGACCTTCTCCCTTCTCACCCCTGGACCTTCTCCCTTCTCAGCCCTGGACCTGCTCCCTTCTCAGCCCTGGACCTTCTCCCTTCTCACCCCTGGACCTTCTCCCCTCTCAGCCCCAGACCTTCTCCCTTCTCAGCCCTGGACCTGCTCTCCCTGGTGGCTGGGTCCACCCCTGAGGGAGGATGTCACCTGGCCTGGGCCCCTGGTCCCTGGGGTTTGGGGCACATCCAGGGGGCCTCCTCCCAGGCCCTCCTTCTTCTCTGCCTGGGGAGCATCCAGCCTTCCTGCACCCCTGTATCTTCACCCCCACAGCCCTCCCCTGGCCCCAGTGGGTCTCAGCCCGCCTGGGGGAGGGCCTGAGTGCTGTGACGGCTACAGCTACCTGCTTCAAAGCCCTGGCCAGTCCCCACACTGTCATCGTTACGGCCTTTTTCTAATACAGTGTTTGATACTCACACAAGGTTGTACACTTCGCATACTGAATGATTAAAGGTGTGACGATGTGGTGGGTCTCTAGCAGCCCCCTTGGCAGGCCACTGGGATGGGCCCCGTGCCCGGGGCAGCTTGGCCCCCCCAGCTCGCCTGCTGCCCACAGACTGCTCTGTGTTGCTTGTTCAGTTGTGCTTGCGTTTTATCTCCATAAAAATCAAGCCGGACTCTCCTTCCTTCCCCAAGACTGGCTGCCTTTTGGATCCAGCCCCTTTTCTAGGGCTCGCCGTGTGCTTGTGCGTGGCTCCAGTCCACACGTCTCACTGGTTCCATGTGACACTGTGAGTGTTGTCACAGTTCGTGTGTCCGCTCCCCTCGGGATGGAAAGGTGTTCCCCTCGAGTGTGCGCTTGGTGGGGAAGGCTTTTTCTGGGTCATGGCCGAGGAGCAGGGCCGCTGGGTCAGAGGCACGTGGATGGCTCAACTTGACCAGATGGGTATTGACCATCGCACTCCCCCCAGCGACGTGTGGGCTCTGCCCGCAGTGTTGGATATCGTCAGCTTCTCTAATCTTGGCCAGTCTGGTGGGAGTGAGATAGTGTGTAATTGTGGTCCTCATTTGCATTTTCTTGATTACTAACGCAGTTGGAATTTTTGTATGTTTATATTTGTGTTTCCTTTGCTGTGAAAAGTCTGTTCATGCCTTTTGCCCATTTAAAAACTTGGAGTGTTTGTTTTTGCTCCTCGGTGATTTGCGGAATGTACACACACGTGTGTGTGTTCTAACCTGGATGACACTGCTCTGCACCTGGTCCCGCCACCAACATCACCACCCTCCCGCCTCGTGGAGTCTCTTGAGGACTCCGGGGGCCCGTGCCCACTCCTGGGCCCCCCACACCCCGCGTCTGGGAAGTGTTCTCCTTTGTTTTTTCCTGCAGACCTCCAACTGCCTCTTACATTCCAGCTCCGGGGTTCAGTTGCCTTCACTGCGTCTGAAGACCCCTCCTCGTGTCTCTCTCTGCCCTGCTCCCAGTCCCATGCAGGCCCCAAGTGGTCCCTTTTGGTCCTGCCGAGTCCTCTTCCCGCATCACCGCCTCCCTGTGCTCATATCTCCGCTTTTGTGCTGAGCGACACTCTCTGGCAGGTGGCCCCACCCTTATTATTTCTAGCACTGTCCTCGGTCTCCCTGGCCCTTTGCACTCCTGTGTATGTTTTGGAATCTCCTCGTCAGTTTCCATAAATAACCAAGTCAGCAATTTTTATTGGAATTGCATTGCATCTGTGGCTCCAGTTGTTAAGAACTGATATCCTCATGGTATGGGGACTTCCTATCTATGAATACAGTATATCTAAAAAAAGTGAAGTCGCTCAGTCGTGTCAGACTCTTTGCTACCCGGTGGACTATAACCCACCAGACTCCTCTGTCCATGGGATTCTCCAGGCAAGAATACTGGAGTGGATTGCCATTTCCTTCTCCAGGGGATCTTCCCGACCCAGGGATCAAACCCAGGTCTCCCACATTGCAGGCAGACATTTTAACCTCTGAGCCACCAGGGAAGCCCACAGTGTATCTATTTATGTCTTTTAAAGTGTTTTAAAATACATTTAAACAATGACTCTCTCTCTCTATATATATATATATATATATATTATATATATCTCATATCTTTTAAAAGGTATATACCTAAACTTATTTGTTTGTTTGCTTCTATAAATGGTACATGTACCAGCAGGTTGCTGATATATAGAAATGTGTGTGATTTTTGTGAATTGAGTCTATGTTCAGCCAGATGTTAATGTCTAATTATTTCTCATACTTTGCCTAAGGATTCTGTTAGGTTTCCTTTGAAGATAATCCTGTTATTATCGATAATAACAGCTTTATTTCTTCCATCCTAATACTTATGCCTTTTAATTTCTCTTTCCTGATCACTGTGTAGGCAGGGAACCCTGGTGAGTCCTGACTTAGAAGGAGGGAAGATGGGCTTCCTTGTTTGGTTCCTAATTTTAAAAAGGAATGCTTCCAACCTTAGCCCGTGAAGAATGTTAATTTTAGATTTATTGTACTCTTTGTCAGATGAAGGATATTTGCTAAGGGCTTGACAAGAGTTTTTTTAGAAAAAGTATGGGCTGGGTGTCCAATTACACCGTGTATATATTTATCTGTTAAGATGATTATTTGTTTTTTTTAATCTGTTAACTTGGTGCATGTTGCGTGTCGCTCTTCTTAGGTTCTCACCAGAGTAAATAATAACAGCAAGTGATGATGATGTGGGTTCTCTCTCGCTGCTGTTCTGTTTGGGATTGTCGCTTCTGTATGGGCCTCTGCACTCCCCTCCTCCTTATGACCTTGTCCGATTGTAATGACACGTTTGTCTGCTTCACATGAAGCTTAGGGGCGTGTTTTCCCTCTGTTTCCCCTGTTCTCTGAGTTCTCGGAGTGCTCACAGACCATTCAGGTTCTGTCTTATTCTTGACTCTTTTGGTAAGCCACCTGTTTTAGGAGTCTATCCACTTGCCTCGATTTTTCGGCGTGGAGGCTCCAGGTGCTAATAACTTGCTAATTACTTCACAGTGTCCGGTCCATCTGCGGTCTGTACCTCTTTCATTCCTGCCTCATCGGTCCAGTTCCTTTTTGCCCTGCTCACTCTTTCCGGACGCTAGTCCTTTTAATCTGACGCTGTTGTTCTATCTTGTGCTGGTTTCATCTCCTGGTTTTCTCTTTCTCTGCATTGTGTGGCTGTTCTTCCTCCTAGTGTCTACGGCCTGGTGCTCAGCGTATGCAGTTGCAGCCCTTCTCTTGTTTTCTGACATCAGCATTTTGAGTCTACAAATCCCCCCTAAAGGGCCATGTTTACTGTGGCTCCACGTAGTGATATATCATATGTCCATTATTGTTCAATTTAAAATAGTTTATCTATTATGATTTTTTTCTCTGACCCATGAGTTATTTAGAAATGAATGGTAGGATTTCTAAATGCATGGGGATTTTAAATTTGCTCTTTTCTGTTATCTTCTAATAGTCGCATTTTGTTTAGAGGATTTCTTTTATGTGAAATTTGTTAAGACTTTCTTTATGGCTTAGAGCTTTCCAATTCTGCAAATATTCCATGTGTATGAGAGAAGAATGTGCATTCTTTAAATACACAGACATGGAAAGTTCTATTAGTGTCCAATAAACCAAGCTAGGTAATTCAGATATTCTGTATCTTTCTCTTTTGTAGTCTGCCTGACATCATAAATTGAGAGAAATCTGTTGAAATCTTATACCACATTGCTAGATTTGGAAATTTTTCCCTGTAGCTCTATAAATGTTTCCTTTATATATTCTATGGCTCTTTTTTTCTAGGTTGCATACGAGTTTAGGGTGGGTGTATCATCTTGGTAAATTGAAACTCAGCATTATGAAGTGACCTTTCCTATCCCACATGATGCCTTTTATCTTAAAACCCATTTTGTCTGCTCTCAATGGGTCTATTCCTGCTTTCTTTTGATTAATGCTTTCACAATGTATTTTCCTATTCTTTTATGCTTTTGATATGTCGCTTGTAAATTACTTTGAGCTGGATTTGAAAATCCATAGTGACAGTCTAGCTCTTGTCCTGACTGAGCTTCAGCCACGGCTGATATATTAGCTCTCGTTTCTCTCATCTTACTTTTTGATTTCCACTTATCTTTATTTTTGAAAACTGCTTTTTTAGTTCTAAGTTGTAAACTTTTTATTTTGATAAAGATTTCAAATTTACATGAATGTTGCAGAGCTAGGACTCAGAGATCCTGCACCTCTTTAAGCCATGCTCCCCGGTCTTTGGCACTTCTTTGTCCTGAGAATCACTTATAGCCACAGTGTTGCTCCATAATACCTCAGCGTGGAAGTACCGAAGGCCAGGACGTGCTTCTGCATAGGCATCAAACCAGTAAATCACACTTATCAGATGTTACTGTCGAATCATTGACTCCATTCAGGTGTCAACGAGGATTCCAATAGTGTTCTTAACATCCAGGATTCTAACCCAGTTTCGTTTGTTGGGTTTAGTCACATCTCTTTAATCCATGGATGTTTAGAAATTAGTTCCTTTTATCTTGCAGTTTATTTCCATCTTTCATTTGTTTCCCTTGAGATCTGGCTGCAAAGTCTAAAGGCAGAGACCTGACTGCTGTCCCTTCCTGATGGACACACAGGATGTGTGAGCTCAGGCCCCTGCCTTGGGCCCCCGACATCCTCAGTTCTTTTTGTAACAGACTCCCCGGTGGGATGCTGTGATTTTTGCAGCTGCTGTGAAGGAGGATCCATTGTGTCATGTCCTTGGGCTCCAGTGGTTCTTTTCATCTCAGATCTTCTGGGCTCTTTCTCCTTCCTGAAGTCACTTTTTGGGACCAGTCTTGGTGATCATGTAGACAGTTTTTTTTGTTTGTTTTTTTTTAGCCACAAGGCTTATGGGATCTTAGTTCCCAGACCAGGGACCAAAGCGGTGCCCCCTGCATTGGAAGCACAGTCTTAACCACTGGACCACGGGGGAAGTTCCATGTGGACAGTTTCTGTTTGTCTTTATTGCCGCGTTGCCCAGGTCTGTCACACGGGGTGTTGCTCTGTCAGGAGTTCCCTCTGGTGCTGGCTGGCTCCATTCAGCTACCGAGGAGTTTCCTGACTGTCCTCCTGCATTCTTCTTCTTATTTTTTGGGATCTGTTTTTTTTTCCTCTGGCCAGTTGAAGAGCTTGTCTTTGTATTTAGAGTTCTATGGTTTTCCCAAGGTACGCCCAGATATGGACTTTTTCCCTTCTGCTTTTGGCTGTTGGGTCAGTGGACGCCTGTGTGGACCCGTCCTGGAAAACCGCAGCCGTCACCGCTTACGTAGTCCTGCCCCCTTGCTCCCCGCAGGCCTGTCATCAGCTGGGCCTGTGTTAGAAGCCTCCTGCCATCTCTGTAGCTTGGACCATCTCCTTCCTGCTTTCCAGTCCTCTTGCCTTCTGGGATGATGGCTGGTTCACTCAGATGCATCTTTGTTTTAGGCTGGGTTACGTCTTCTGCTGAACTTGTCAGCTAAGTCTTTCACTTCAAAAACTGTGTTTCTTTCTAGAAGTTCATTTCTTTTCCAGATCTTCTGTTCGTTCTTAATAGGCCCTGGTTGCCTCTCAATGACTGTATCCTTCATTCTTTAGACATTTTACCCATGTGTCGCCCTCGGTTTTTACAGTCTTTGGTTGTCTAATCTGCTTCTTGACCCTGCTGCCTTCTTGTTTGATGCTGTTTGATGCCAAGTCCGTGTCTTGGCTGAGTTGGAGTTGGGGGTTTCTCATCCGGAGAGTGTTGAATTCTACTTGCCTGCCGCCAGGGCACTACTGCATCGTTCGTAACCATGTCGCTGAGGTCTGTCCTCCCTCCCTGCAGGAAGTGGGGACGGAGCTGTCTGCTGGACGTCTCAGCCCCGCTTACTTGATTCTCCTGCCCAGTTCTACAGGGTCGCTCTCTGAAGCAGAGTTCCTGGGAGACCAGCCCCGCTTGGATGGGGCTCAATAACTGCTCCTTCCCGGTGCTGCTGGGGAGGGAGCCCAGCTCACCTGTTCTGATGGGGGGTGTGCAGGCATGGCATGGGGCTTCATCCCCGGAGGTACTAGACGCAGCCTTCAGGTCAGGACGTGAGTCAGCCAGAGGGTGGACGCGGACGGTTCAGGCCCTAGCGGACAGGCCCAGGTCCCATGCAGGACCTTGCCTGGCGTGGGGACCTCAGCCTCTGCCAGAGCAGCGGACGAGCCGGGAGCTCTTAGCCGCCCTCGGGTTCCGTCCTCAGGACGGGTGCCCCTGAGCCCCTGTCCTGAGGCGCAGAGTCCCCGAGTCAAAAGTCACAGTTCTGAAATTTCCCCCAGCCGATGTTTCCATAATTACAGCATCTGTAATCCACTTAGAAAACACGGTGTTTTTGATGCTCACACTTAAGAAACAATCCATTCCACACCCATCCATCCAAATGGCTCCGATTTTGAATAATTCTTTTGAAATGGAGTCTAAATATATACAAATAGATGTTTCTGAAATGTCATGTATTCTGAATACATTTGCATGAGAAGTGGCTTCTGAGGAAGAGAGTGGGAGCCTGATGGCTTCTGAGGAGGGGCCGTGGGGGCCGCGGGTCAGACGGGAGGAGCTGGGGGCGAGGGCTGGAGACCAAGGACACAGAGATTTACAGGGCCACCGTTCGTTTAAGGTCGGTAACTCGGCCTTCACCGTCCTCGTCGCTGGGGCGCCATCACCCTTCTCTGGGCTTCGTGCTCCCCAGGGTCTCGAGGACAGCCCCCACGTTCCCTGCAGGCGGCGTCGGGGGTGGGGGCAGAGTGCGTGTTGGTCCCACTGAGTCCCAAGCCGGCATCTGATGCCCAAATGCCCTGGCCCCTCCTCACCTTCCCCTCCCTCCTTCCTCCCTGCTCCCTCCTCCCCTGCAGAGCCCCTGGCTGCTAGAGACAGAGGAGTCCAGGGCCCCGAGCCCTTTGGGGGACGGTGAGCCCAGAAGGACCCAGAGGGCCAGGCTGAGGTCTCAGCACACGTGGGCCCTGGAAGAGGCTCGGTCTTTGGTGAGCACCTACTGTGCCTGGGCCCTGCTGGCCTGGGATGCCTGGGACAAGGCCTGCCCTTGAACTGGAGGCTGAGGGGGCAGAGAAACAAGCCCTGTTGGTCCAGGATGGGCGCACACATGCTGGAGGGAAGGGTGTGAGCCGCCGTGAGCTTTACGGGGTCGCAGTCTCCCTGGGCAGCTGGGGCTCCACCCTGAGTCCTGCTCTGATCCCCTGCTGCTGCGCCCTTCACCGGGCCTGGAGCCCCAGAGCCCAGGCGCTCAGATTCCTCCAGACAGCAGCCTGGTCCCTGTGGGTGGGGAGGGGCCTGGGGGCCTCAGAGCTCCAAGTCAGTACCCTCCCCTCCTCGGGGGCCCTGCTTGTCCGGGGCCGTGGGAGCCGAGGCCTTGCTTCTCACCATGGCTGCACCCCTCTGCAGCTCCGGGGGTCCTCCCCGTGCCTTGCTCAGGCCGGCCCACCCCCAACAACTAAGCCCAGCCTCGCTGCCTCACCCTCGCTGTCTTTCCTGACTGCACACTCTGGATCTTCATTCTCGTGGAAAGGGGCAGGCAGAGGGCAGCAGCTCTGTGAGCCCGTTGGACCAACTGGCCAGTGTCTACTTTCCCTCGACGTGGACACGAGCCTGTGGAGGCTTGAGGGCGTGTCCACAGAGCCCTTCCCTGGGCCCTGAGGCTGGGGGGCCGGTCTGCTCCTCTTGCTCATCCTGCTTCCGCTGAGTCCTGCCAAGCTCGGGGCAGCAACCGTCCTGGGATCGTGGTCACCTTCAGCAGCTGTAGCCGGAAGGAGGCACGTTTTGAGCAGAGGAAAGGAGGGCCGGGGACCTCAGAGACAGCTCCTGGTGCAGCCAGGGAGCACCTGGGCGGGCATCCTGGAGGTGGTGATGCTGAAGAGTTCTCTGAGTGAAGCTCTGCAGAAGGAGGGATACGTGGGAATGCCCATGGAGGGGGGTTGTCGGAGCAAGCCCCCTTCCCAGACCATCACGTGGCCACCCCCTCCCACAGGGGGAGTGGGCCAGGCCAGGCCAAGCCAGGGCGGGGCAAGGGGAAGCTGCAGCCTCACTGAAGCTGCGGGAAGCCAGCTGGTGTCCCGGGCAGGGGCGGGGAGGTGCAGCCCTCCCCAGCCAGGGAATTAATTCAACAATTACTGCACCAGGACTGCTTCTGACCCCACGCAGCCGACACTAATTGGGCCCCAATCAAGAGCGTAATTCAGGTTAATTGGCTCCCCGCCGCCAGCCCCCATCAGACTCCTTCAGCGTGGGGCTGCCGTTTAAGAGTGATTAATCAGCTGACACTGACAGCCGGGGCACCCGGGGCGTGGGGAGCCAGGCAGGGGCCAGCGGAAGACCTTCCCGGGTGGGGAGGCAGGGCGGGGGTCCCCCTACCGGCCTCCTGTGTCCTGTCCCCATGGCGTGCCCTCCTGTTCTTTCCCTCCTGTGTGGCCCCTGGGCGGCTCGTCCCAGCCACTACTGATGGGTGTGAGCAAGCTGTACCTTGCAAGCCTCGGCGTTTGTACCTCTGAAGTGGGTGTGCTCGGGCCCCTTGCAGGGCTCTCCCGAGGCTTGTGGTCACCTCTCCAAGAGAACTGAGGCGGCGGCCACCAGGAAGGGGCTGCTCTGTCTTGGGAGCCTCCGTGTGGAGCCCATTCCCCAGGGGCCTCGCGACTGCCTCGTGGGAACAGGCCCCAGACAAAGGGCAGGGGCTCTGGGCAGCCCACCACGCTTGCTCCAAACAGTGACCTCGTCCTGGCCGCCCGGACGTGCCCAGCGTGGAGTTCTCCATCTCTGGAGGCGTCTGTAGCCCTATGAGCATCCTTGTTGAGGCCACCCCCTCCTCTGTAGGACATGATAGACTTGAGGGGCCTGTGGCCCCACTGGCCTTTGACCCCCACGTCCTGGACCCAGCTCCTGGGGGACAGGAACAGGGCCCAAGGGTGCCCAGGGCAGTGAGGGCATCAGTGAGCGGGTTGGAGGTGCTCTTGTGGGGTGCCCAGGGTGGGCCTGGACGAGGTCCAAGATGCTGCTGGACCCACAAGCTCTTTGTCTGAAGGCCTCTGGCACCTGGGGTGCAGCTGCTCTCTGGGGTTGGTGGAGGAGACAGGTCAGGGCCTGGACTGTGGTCAGTGCAGGCTGCCATAACCGACCCTACAGAAGGGCAGCGGAAACAGTGGACATTTACAGTCTCAAGACTCCAGAGACCGGAAGTGTGAGATCAAGATGTCGGCATGGCCGGCTGCTTCTGCCGCCGGAGGGGGACTCCGCTCCAGGCCTCCCTCTTGGGCTACAGACAGCTGTCTGTGTGTTCACACGGCCTTCTCCCCTGGAGCTGGTCGGATGACCCTGCTCTAACCCAGTGGCCTCCGTGAAAGCCCGTCTCCTGTTCAGGCTGCGCTCTGAGGTCCTGGGTGAGGTTCAGTGTCTCTCTCGGGAGCTCAGCTCAGCCTATAACCCTGGGCCTCCCAGGTCTGTGTCCTGGAGTCCCTGCAACAGGGGGCCAGGGCGGTGCCCTCAGTGTGGGGTCATGAGACCTTGGTGTGGACGAGGGTGCCCCCCAGCTTGGCAAGTAGGGCTTCGGGGGTCCTAGGCCCCTATTATCCTTCCCACAGCCTCTACCTGGGTCCCTGGGCTCCTCCTGCCTTTAAAAATGGCTCTGAAAGTGAAAGTGAAGTCGCTCAGTCGTGTCTGACTCTTTGTGACCCCATAGACTGTAGCCTACCAGGCTGCTTCGTCCATGGGATTTTCAAGGCAAGAGTACTAGAATGGGTTGCCATTTCCTTCTCCAGGGTTCTAGCTCCATGCAAAAAAGGTGTGCCAGTTCTTAGCACCTCGAGGGGCCCTTCCAGGCCCGTCTCCCTTGTTGGATGCAGTGGTGTTAACAGGAAATCTCATCATGCCTCCTAAGGATGTCTCCTCCACGCTTTACTGGAAGGTCATGGATGTGGTCAGGACACCTCCGTTGGGAGCCAGAAAGGTCAGCCCATCAGTCAAGGTGGTGTCTGGGGTGGCTTCCTGCTCCCCGAGCTCCTGGAGGGGCTGTCATCTCACCGGCTGCTCCTGGGGGAGCCCAGTGTGGCCTCTGTCCCCTCCCCAGGGCCAGCCCCTACCCCACTGCTGGGGCCAGGCTGGGCTGAGCCCTGCAGCTCTCGGCGATCCAGCCCAGCCCTGCAGAAGCCGCCTCCATCCCTGCGGGCGAGGCTGCAGGTGCCGGGGGCTGAGCAGAGGCTGGGGGGTGACGGGGCTCTGCCTTGTGCCATGGGAGGGGGCCCCAGGGGCCGGGACCGCAGTGCATCTCGTCAAAGCCTGCCTCTGCTCCTCCATCTGTCCTCACCTGAGCATCTGGCGGCCCCCGGCCCGCCTGTCATTGCCTGCCCGCCTCTTCCCCTTGAAGTCGGATGGGAGACCCAGCATGGTTCGCTGCAGGGAGGGGAGGGACAAGAAGGGGCAGGCCTACTGGAGGCTGGCGGGGCTGGCAGGGCCCGGGGATGCTGCCTGCCGCCCCCGTTCCCCCCGGTGACCTGTCCTGCTGCTCTTGGGGCCACTCTCCCTCCAGCCAGGTGCCTGGGCTGCTGCCGTGGCTCCCAGCCCGCTGCTTCCCTTCCCCTGCTCTGTTTGACCTGGTGGTGAGGTGTGGAGGGTGCACAAAGGGGCACCAGGGAGGCATGGGCCTGGCATAGATGGAACCCACGCAGGCGCTCAGCTGCTGTCCAGCTCGGGGTCAGCCTGAGGGTCTGGGAAGGCTGATCCGGGCGGGCCGGGCACAGACACCCCTCCTGCCGGCTGTGAGCATGAGGCCAGGCGGTCCCAGCTGGGCTCTGCCTGGGCCACATGGATGAGAAAGCTGGGACTGTGATGTGCTGTGACTGTCTGGAGCCTGGGAGGCGGGCAGTGTGCCCCAGCCACACACAGGCAGGTTGTGGAAGCCAGCCCTGCCTGACCCTGACAGCTGTGTTTCTCACGGGCGTCCACATTCCCGCAGATGGTCCCCATCAGTCCTCGTGTGGGGGCCTGGGTGTGCGAGGGGTGCTGAGAGCTTGCAGTGCCCATCGGCCCTGCTGTGGGGGGCGTGGAGTGTACACGCAGGCCTGCCACGGGCGCCGGGTTGGAATCCTGAACTGCAGCTCGTGAGCTGGCAGCTCTCTGTCTGCAGACGTGTCGACAGGACCTGCCGGTCAGTGTCGGGGAGGCGCTGAGTCCACACAGCCCCAGGGAGATGCTGGGCACACGCAACGTTTCTGAAAGGGGGCTGTCCTGCTGCACACGGACCGCGGCGCTGTCCAGGGTCCTGCAGGGTCTCTGGCTTGGAGCCCCTTTCCTCGGAGCCGCTCCCTGCCAGGAGGGCTGTGGGCTTCTGACCTCTCCACCCCCAGCTGTGGGCTCCCTGAAGGCTGCGTCTGATTCATCCCAGCCCCTCCCCCACACAACTGGCATGTCAGGGCAGCAGTGTGACCTGTGACGATAGCTGGGCAGCGGGGCAGAGAGGTCCAACCTCAGATAAGCACCATACCATCTGTGAGGCCGGGGCAGGTCACTTAACCTCTCTGAGCCAAGTCCTGGCCCAGGACACGGCATGACAGTACTTGTCTGCAGGCCTGGGAGGCAGGGCTGTTCTGATTATGGCTGGTCATCAGGCTGGAGTGGCACTGAGGCAGTGAAGAGGGGCGTTGCTCATCCTTCCGTCACCCAGCAGATCTAAGACACCACCCTGAACCAGAGTTAAGTCCCGCCTACTCCAGGGACCCCGCCTACCCTGTCCCTGCCAGGTTCTTCCCTTCCCCACGGCTGAGTCAACGTTCTACTGTAATGTCCACTCTAGAGCCCAGAGCCACCTTGAGAGAGTGGATGGACAGAAAGGTGGATAGATTGGTGTGTGTGTGTGTGTGTGTGTGTGTGATCATGTTGGTGGATGGGTGGATAGGTGGGTGGACGGATGAGTGGATGAGTAGATGGAGAGATGGGGGTGTGTGTGTGTGTGATCATGTTGGTGGAAGGGTGGGTACATGGGTGGATGGATGAGTGGATGAGTAGATGGAGGGATGGGGGTGTGTGTGTGTGTGTGTGTGATCATGTTGGTGGATGGGTGGATACATGGGTGGATGGATGAGTGGATGAGTAGATGGAGGGATGGGTGTGTGTGTGTGTGTGTGTGATCATGTTGGTGGATGGGTGGATACGTGGGTGGATGGATAAGTGGATGAGTAGATGGAGGGATGGGTGTGTGTGTGTGTGTGTGTGTGTGCGTGTGTGTGTGTATGTGATCACGTTGGTGGATAGGTGGGTGGATGGATGAGTGGAAGAACAGATGGAGGGATGGGTGTGTGGACTGGCAGGTAGGTAGATCAGTGGAATGAATGGATGAGTGATGGAAGAATGGAAGGAGTGCAATAATGATTGGATGAATGCAGGGCCAGTGCCAACATCTGCTTGATGGCTCAGATGAGCTGTCGGGGGACTCATCCTTGACCTCTTTCCCTTCTCTTGAGTGTCCCGTCACAGCCAGGTTCTGAGGTTTCCCCTCCTGGTCTTGCCCCCATCCTCTCCAATTCCCCTTCTGCTTGAGGCCTTTGTCCTTCCAGGGATCGGTCTTCCTTCTTCTCCCCATCCTCCTGTTTACTTCCTAAATCACTAACTTTTGTGAAGTTAGAGGCCTTGTCACTAACCCTCTTGAACTGCTTGGTGACCTCCCAGGCTATTCTAAGCTCTCGCTTTGCCCCAGGTTCCACCTTGGTCCCTTACCTCCCACCAGCTGGCATGCCTGGGGAGTCACACCCCCTCCATTCAGGACTGGGAGAGTTAGAACTCTCCCTGACGAGTTCTCTGGCACCGATCTGTGTGTCTTCCTGCCCTGAGGCCTTTGATGGTGGGCCAGCAAGTTGTAAATTTGTAGTGACCACAGCAGCATGCAGGAATAAGAAATATGTCTGCAGAGGACTTCGCGACCAGCATTGGTCAGACTCCGTGCTGTGTACTTGCCATGTGTCATCTTATTAATTCCTCCAAGTGTCTCCTGGAGTCCATGGCATCGTCTTCTACTTGCAGAAGAATCCAAGGTCCCAGGAAGGGATGTGGCTAAGGAGGAGGGCAAACCAGGAGCCACACGTAGGCCTGGCCACCTCTGGAGTTGCGGGTATCTCACTGGCTCTCCTGCCTCCTTTCCTGTGGGCCTGGGTCCAGGGCCAGCCCAGAGCGGCTCTTGGATGAGTATGTGCCATCTCAGAGCAGAGCCCCCTGCAAGGGACAAGGTCTGTGTGGGCCTTGGCCTCAGGTGGGCCCACCCCACTCCAGTCACAGGCCCACTGTGACTCCCATCCCTCCCCAGGATGGGAGGCCAGGAACTCAACACATGACAACAGCCTCTGTCTCTCTTTCCAGCTCCGGAGACGCAAGGTCAAGTGCTTCCTCCTGGCGGCTGGTGTCACTGTCCTGCTGGTCATCGTCCTCATTGTTGCCACCTCTGTCCGAAAGTGACGCCGCCCGGGTAGGTGCCATCCCGGCCCCCACGCCACCCATCTGTTCTCCTTGTACCACCCCCATCCATTCATTTACCCATCCACCACCCACCACTTATCCGTCCACTCATCTCCCCATCTCTGATCCACCCTGCTGCTGCTAAGTCACTTCAGTCACGTCCGACTCTGTGCGACCCCATAGATGGCAGCCCACCAGGCTCCCCCGTCCCTGGGATTCTCCAGGCAAGAACACTGGAGTGGGTTGCCATTTCCTTCTCCCTGATCCACCCACCCGTCCACTTATTCATCCGTTCATCCTCTGATGTGTCAGCCATGGACTGGGCCCTGCTGACCAGTGGTGAACAAGGCTGAGGGCAGCCCACGTGCCTGGAGCTCACAGCCCAGGGCAGACTCTCCTGAAAACCCCTGTGTAAGCACTGACTTCCAGAAGGTCATGACTGACCAGTCCCCTGGGACAGTGGTGAGCAGAGTCAGGCAGCAGACCCTCCCCGGAGCTTCAGAGGTGCCTAAGGCCCTGCTGGCCCTTGTGTTGGGTCCTGGCCTCCAGAGCTGGGAGAACACCCCACCCCATCTGTGGTCATCTGTGATGGCAACCCAGGGCATAGATAGAGCTCCGGGTGTCACCCTTGGGGGCGACATGCCTGCTACTTGGGTCATTCTGCTCACAATGGTGGGACGGTCATCGTCAGCACCATGCAGCAGGGGAGACTTAAGGCCCGCAGTCACACGCAGGACACTGCCATGTCCCAGCCTCGGCTCCGTCACCGGAGGTGAGGGCCCATGATGACGGGGCTGCCTGCGCTCCTGGGCCCTGGGCAGGGATAGTACCCGGCGCTGAGGGGCCAGCAGGGAGGGGCTGCCCTCCACCCGGGCCTCCCGATCACTCCAGCCACCTCTCATCTCCTTCGGTTTTCCCCACCACTCTCCTTTGCTCCACGGGCTGCCCAGCCCTCCCGCCCCACCCTCCCCTGCACACCCAGCTGTGACGCCACCCCAGGGCCAAGCAGTGCTGCACCCTGAACTCCTGAACCCCTCCCACTGTGAGAGGGAACCCAAGGATGCGTCCTTGGGCCAGGCGCACAGACCCTGCGGGAACAGATGATCCACCTCCAGTGAGCTCCCTGGCTGGAGCAGCCTGACCACAGCCGTGCCCATCCCCTGGGGAGACGGAAGGCGAGGCTGAGACCCAGGCCACACGGCCGGCTAGTAGCCCCTTTGTGGCCCGTGGGCTCAGAGGGCAGGAGGGGTCTCCAGGTCCTAGCAGCTCACAGACGAACAGTGGGGAGGGCCTGGGGCTAGGGCAGCTCAGACCCTGGTAGACAAGCTGGGAGTCAGGCCCCAGGACATCTGGGCGGGGGTCTGTGGGTGTGGATGTCCCCGGGCCCTGTGGGACCAGGGGAGCCCTGAGCCCATCCCTGTAGGGACACCTCATCTCTGGCGCATCACCAAGCGGGAGAGACCCCAGCCTGTCATGCTCAGGCGCCCTCTGTGACCTGCAGGCCAGGCAGCAGGGGTCTGCGGGACCTGGAGCCCACCTGCTCTGGGCGTGGCTTCTGCAGAGTGGAGGGGCTGCCGTCTGCGTCTGCCTCTCCCTTGCTGCAGAGTTGCTCTGAGGACAAAGGCAGATAATGGCTAAATAAAAACAGTGCTTTGAGGAAGGAAAAGGCTCTATTCAAATGCAGGGGGTTATTACTTCTGCTGAAAAAACAGGCCCTGAGGGAGGGGCTCCCTGACACCTGCAGCCTCACATGCCCGTTTCTGTGTGTGTGGGTCAGGCAAGGCCCTGCCCTCCAGGGGTCTCCCAAGGAGGGGGTGCGGCCTGACATCACCCCCGCCCCCACTGTCCAGGCCACCCCAGGACCTCTGCCGACTCCTGGGGCTGTGACTCCCCTATGCTCAGTTCTTGCCAGCTGCCAAGGTCTGCAGGCCCATCTCTGCCAGGTCCTTGCGGGGGCTGGGGGTTGGGGGTGTGTGGGCGGGGCAGGTCAGGACCTGCAGGTCTCCAAAGTGGAAGGACCCCGTTCCTAGCCCAGCCAGCCTCGCTCACCTGTGAGCCCCTGCACTCAGTTTACAGCAGCATGAGGGCTTATCTAGGACCAGGGTCAGGGCTCAGAGCGGGACCGGGGTCAGGGCTCAGAGCGGGACCGGGATCAGGCTCTGTGTGTGACCAGGATCAGGGCTCAGAGTGTGACCAGGGTCAGGCTCAGAGTGTGACCAGGGTCAGGCTCTGTGTGTGACCGGGGTCGGGGCTCAGAGCGTGACCGGGGTCGGGGCTCAGAGCAGGACCGGGGTCAGGGGTCAGAGTGTGACCAGGATCAGGGCTCAGAGTGTGACCGGGGTCAGCCTCAGAGTGTGACCAGGGTCAAGGCTCAGAGTGTGACCAGGGCCAGGGGTCAGAGTGGGACCGGGGTCGGGGCTCAGAACGTGACCAGGGTTGGGGCTCAGAGCGGGACCGGGGTCAGGGGTCAGAGTGTGACCAGGATCAGGGCTCAGAGTGTGACCGGGGTCAGCCTCAGAGTGTGACCAGGGTCAAGGCTCAGAGCGTGACAGGGTCAGGGCTCAGAGCGGGCCGGGGTAGGCTAAGAGCACCGGGTCAGGGCTCAGAGCGGACCGGATCAGGCTCTGTGTGTGACCCGGGATCAGGGCTCAGAGTGTGACCAGGGTCAGGCTCAGAGTGTGACAGGGTCAGGCTCTGTGGTACCGGGGTCGGGGCTCAGAGCAGGACCGGGGTCGGGCTCAGAGCGTGACCGGGGTCGGGGCTCAGAGCAGGACCGGGGTCAGGGGTCAGAGTGTGACCAGGATCAGGGCTCAGAGTGTGACCGGGGTCAGCCTCAGAGTGTGACCAGGGTCAAGGCTCAGAGTGTGACCAGGGCCAGGGGTCAGAGTGGGACCGGGGTCGGGGCTCAGAACGTGACCAGGGTTGGGGCTCAGAGCGGGACCGGGGTCAGGGGTCAGAGTGTGACCAGGATCAGGGCTCAGAGTGTGACCGGGGTCAGCCTCAGAGTGTGACCAGGGTCAAGGCTCAGAGTGTGACCAGGGCCAGGGGTCAGAGTGTGACCGAGGTCGGGGCTCAGAGCGTGACCGGGGTCAGGGCTCAGAGCGGGACCGGGGTCAGGGATCAGAGTGTGACCAGGATCAGGGCTCAGAGTGTGACCTGGGTCAGCCTCAGAGTGTGACCAGGGTCAAGGCTCAGAGTGTGACCAGGGCCAGGGGTCAGAGTGTGACCGGGGTCAGGGATCAGAGTGTGACCAGGATCAGGGCTCAGAGTGTGACCTGGGTCAGCCTCAGAGTGTGACCAGGGCCAGGGGTCAGAGCGGGACCGGGGTCAGGGATCAGAGTGTGACCAGGATCAGGGCTCAGAGTGTGACCGGGGCCAGGGCTCAGAGCGGGACCGGGGTCAGGGCTCAGAGTGTGACCGGGGTCAGCCTCACAGTGTGACCTGGGTCAGCCTCACAGTGTGACTGGGGTGTGGACCACGTCTGTGGTCCGGGTCGAGCCTCCTCAGCCCTGGTAGGGACCTCAGATGACACAGGAGCAGAAGCAAGCGTGCCTGTCCTGATCAAACCCAGCTCCTGGCCCCAGTGCCTCATCTCGTATCCAACCCCCTTGCCCTTCTGGAAAGTGCTGTTTCCAGAAGTACCTCCAGGCCCGGTTGCTTTAAGCAGATGTGAGAGATGAAGGTTTGGCGTCAACCTTGGTTTTCAGGGACGCAATCCCAGAAGCCGGACAGAGGAAGCTCTGGGGGCTCTGAGTCCCTAGCATGGCTGGGGCATGTACCCCTGTGATTTCTCAAGATGCGGGGCGGGGTGTCAGGCTGCAGGGACACTGGTTTCCTGGTGCCTGGCACAACTGGCTGGCAGCAGGATTGCCCAGGTCTTGGCCATGGCTCTTACGGGGAAGGAGCTGGTGGAACTGGTAGAAGAAGTTGAGTCCTTGAATCTGGGGGGCTCCCCTGTCTCTCTGTCCTCCTGGGCACCCGCAACTTCGGCGTCTACAGCCTCAGGATCTCTTTTCACGTTTAACTGTGTTTGCTCTGGACCTGTCTGTGTGTCCCTGTGGGCTGTGGGCTCTCTGGGTCACAAGGCCTGGTGCAGAATGTGGGAGCAGCTGGAGGAGGGAGCAGGGGGTCAGGGCAAGCAGGGGCTTGTCCTTGCCCACTCCTGCTGGGGTCACAAGGCTGGGCCTCAGCAAATAGGAAATTCCAGTATCTGGGCAACAATCCATGAAGCATTTTTCACAAGCACAAAAATTTAAGGGGCTCAATGGAGGCTCATAGCAAATCATGTTTTTAATGTTTTCTGAAAGCCGTGAAATATCGACCTTAAAGCCATTAATTTCCATTTGGGAAGTGAGTGGTGGGGTCTTCATCTCCAGGCCCCTCTGTGCACATGTGCAGCTGCAGCTGTGTGTGCGTGCACGCTTGTGTCTTCATGTGTGTTGTGTGTGTGTTTCTGTGTGCATCTGCATGTGTGTCTGTCTGTGCGCATGTGTGTCTCTGTGTGTACATGTGTGTCTGTGTGTACACCGTGTCTCTGTGTGTGCTTGTGTGTCTGTGTATACACATGTGTCTCTCTGTGTGTGCATGTGTCTCTGTGTGTACATGTGTCTCTGTGTGTACATATGTGTCTGTGTGTACACTGTGTCTGTGTGTGTGCATGTGTGTCTGTGTGTACACTGTGTCTGTGTGTGTGCATGTGTGTCTGTGTGTACACATGTGTATCTCTGTGTGTGCATGTGTGTCTGTGTGTACACACGTGTATCTCTGTGTGTGCATGTGTATCTCTGTGTGCATGTGTATCTGTGTGTGCGCATATGTGTCTGTGTGTACACATGTGTATCTCTGTGTGTGTGTATCTGTGTGTGTGTGCACATGCGTGAGGTCAGGAGGGAGGGGCAGACCCCACCTTGAGCTGCCTGCTCCCCCTTCCCAGAGGCTGCGGTGGTAGACAGAGCGTAGCATCCGGGTGGGCAGGAAACAACTGTGCTCCATCAGTAGGAGCTTTACATGGGAGAACCTCACTTAGTCCTCACCACAGCCCCATGAAGGAGGTGCTGGTGTGTTCTCATTTTTCAGAGGAGAAAACCGACACACGGAGAGATGAAGGGACTTACCGGGAAGGGAACAGCACAGAGGGGTGAGCCTTCTGGGGTTGGGAATGCCAGGGAAACGCTGCCCAGAAGCCCAAGTGGCCGTCCAAGATCACAGAGCAGGAGTGCGGGGCCAGGCTCCAGCTCGGGTCTGAGCCACCCTGAGGTCTGCTGGGACTGCAGGTCGTCTGCCTGGCCAGGGTGGTCAGTGGTGCTGTCCTCGGGGCGTGCCTGCGAAGGTGGCTCAGATGACCGCTCTAGGCTGAGCCTGTGAAAGGCCTGATGGCCTGGTCACCTGCAGTCTGGTGACACTGGGCAGCCCTGCCCGCCCTGCCTCAGCCGGTAAGCGTGCCAGCTGGGGGCGCTGGGAGGGCTCCCTGGAGGTCACGCGGCTCCCTGGGCGTTTATGCATGGAAATCTCCCCCTGGGGCCCAGCACTCACCTTCCAGAGCCCCTGGTCAGCGGGCAGGTGGGCAGAGACCCCTGGGTGAGGCTGGGGGCAGCGGGAGGAGGGGGAGGGGCTGTGGCCCCATCGCGGCCCCGATCTATGAAGGGGCGTCCGTGCTGCCTCTGCAGTGACCATGGGCATCAGCGGCAAAGGCCGCTGGGCGTCTGGCCCAGAGGAGTTGGGCCTCCGTGACAGGCTGTCTCCTCACCACGCCGTCACCGTCACAGTGGTGTTGCTGTTGTCACGAGCCCGCCCTTGTTTGTGGAGCTGGGACTCAGCTGGCTTTTCTCTCTAATGTTCCCGCATGGCCCTCCAGCTAGCAGGGCTGTGGCTTGTCCTCCCTGTCGCCTCGGGCAGGACGCACGGGCACAAGTCCGAGCAGTCCAGAGGTCGGCGATGCTTCCGTCTGGTTCAGTGAACACCCCCGCCCCTCCTGTTGGGAAGCGGACCCAGCACTGCTCCCGCAGTGCACAGCCAGGGGAGAGGCAGTCCCCTGAGGTGCTGACCTGTCAGGAGCAGAGTAGAAGCCAGAAGGGGCGCAGCTCTGCAGCGAGGGCTTCCTGGAGGAGGTGGTTCTTGAGAGCTGAGGACTGAGAGCTGGGTATGGGCTCCTCCATCAAACAAGGAGGTGGGCTCTTGGGGCCAAGAGCCGGGCCAGGCAAAGGCCTGGGGTCACTGTCAGTGGAGCACGGCAGCAAGAGCCAGGCCAGGCCGCGTTCAGGAGGCCCCCAGGCTTCCTGGGGCCGCTTGTCAGAAGCAGTGTTTGCTCCCAGCAAGCCCCCTTCCCTTTGCATGTGATGGCCCCACCCCTCGGCACCCCCAGGCTGGGCAGATGGCCACGTGAGGGGGGCCTGGCCCAGCCAGCCAGTGGGAATGCCCTCCACTAGGACAAAGGTGGAAGAGAACAAAAGCATGAAAGTTCTGGCAGCCGCACAGAGGTGCGAAGACGGGAGGGGCTGGTGGATGGTGTGGCGGCGTTTGCCAGCGGCTGGGAGGGGGCGAGGTGGAACGGCATGGAGCCTTTCGAGTCCCACCCTGGGACCCGCAGCTGGAGCAGATGCCGCAGGTGCCCACGGGGACGCGGCAGGCTTCCTCTCCTGCGAACTGGCCGCCAACCTGCCCGACCACACGCCTCCCCAGAAGCAGGAGTTCGGGCTCCCCGATAACTCCTGTAACCCAGGCTGGAAACCTCGCTCAACCCCCGCCCCTCAGCCTTTGTTCCCATCATGGGGGGGTAGGGGTGCCTGAGGCCTGTGTGCCCAGCTCCTGGAGAGGTGGCCGTGGCCCTCCATGTCCCTGGGGCAGCCCCTGCCCTCACCGTCCCCCTCTCCCTGACCCCCTCCCTTCCCCAGCTGGCATTGGCCTCAGATTTGGTTCTGTGACTCCGGGCTCTGGGGCCCACACCTGTCCAGGGGTCACACTATCCCTGGAGTGTGCCAGAATCCCAGGCTGTGCCAGGGCCCCAGGCCCTCAGTGACATCAGGACGGGAGCGGGGGCACCTGATGATGCCAGCCAGGGCCCCTGAGTGGAGGAGGGCAAAGCCCGGCACCGTCCCCATCCCGCATGCCCACCTTGACCCCGGGGTCAGGCCACTGAGCCATCCAGCCCTGTGTCCACTGTGACGACCCCACTCACCAGGTGGCAGGAGGACACCACCTAAGGCCAAGGGTTTGGTGAGAGCGCGTCTGTGTGGTGGCATGGCCCTGGGTTTGGGTCCCACCCACCGTCTCCACCGGGGGCAGGGAGCAGGTCCACAGCTCCACACAGCTTTGGTATCAGACCCGTGAGGGGGGACAGTCCCCGCCCCGACACAGGGCTGTGCAGTCACGGGGGCTCCTGCAGGGGCCCCGTCAATCAGCCCAGCGTGGCGGGTGAGGGCCTGGCCACTTTCCTCCCCTTGCTTCTCCAGAGCCACGCAGGAGGCGGCGGGTGGGGTTCTGCCCTCGGGGACCCCCTGCGAGGAGGCCTCCAGGCCCCACTTGCAGGGCAGGCACTTAGAAGGGAGCCGCCTGACAGAGGAGAGAGGGCTTTGCTGCAGAACGAGGACTTCAGGGGAGCAGGGGGAGCCCCTGAACCTAAGAGTATGAAGCAAGCATTCTGAGGGTCAGCTGCGCTTCGCAAGGATGCCCCACCCTGCCCCCCGACTGTTTCCCTGCTCAAAGCAAGCAGTTTTGCTTCTGGGTACTTCTCAGTAATTGCAATAATAAATTGAATAATTAAGCTAAATCCACAGAAGAGAATTAAATATTAATTTCTAATAAGCTATTCAGAGAGCGTCACCAGGGAGGACCAGCAGACTGTATCTGTGCTGGGTGCTCTCCTGCTCAGCCCCCGAACTCTCCCTCCCAGGGCAGGGCTAACCCACATGCAGCCTTGGTCCAGGGGGTGATGGTCAGTCGGCCAGCGGACACCTGAGACTGGCATCAGGCCCAGCAGTGGAGGAGGAGGCCCAGGGGTCTGGGCCTGGGTCCCCATGGCAGATGAAGTTGCCTGTCACCAAGGGGGTGGGCGCACCACTGGCAGAGTGGTGAGTGGGTGAGAAATGACTCGTCTGAGGGATGTCGACAGTGACCTGAGGGTTGGGCACCACCCCGTCCCGGACCTGGGGAGCCAAGCCCCGCCTCTGTGGTGCCTGCACCTCGAGAAGGACTCTCACCATCACCCCACAGCCCAGGGAGCTCAGGGGTGATCTGAGCCCCAGGCAGTCAAAGGATGGTGCTCCAGACAGACCTTAGGGCAGCCTGCTCCCATTCTGAGTCCTGCCCCTGCTCCCACTCTGAGCCCTGAGCCTGGTCCCACTCTGAGCCCTGACCCCGGTCACACACTGAGCACTGACCCTGGTCCCACCCTTGAGCCCTGCCCCTGGGCACACTCTGACCCCTGACCCTGGTCCCACTCTGAGCCTTGACCCTGCTCCCACTCTGAGCCCTGACCCTGGTCACACACTGACCCCTGACCCTGGTCCCACTCTGAGCCCTGCCCCTGGGCACACTCTGACCCCTGACCCTGGTCACACTCTGAGCCCCGACCCTGGTCACACTCTGAGCCCTGCCACTGGTCACACACTCAGCCCTGCCCCTGGGCACACTCTGGTCATGGGATGGACCTGACTCAGAGCCTGATCCTGGCTGTAGACCCGGCCCTGACCCTCCTCGTAAGAGATCAGAAAGCATGGGGCAGGCACAGGGTGTCTGTGGCATGAAGTTGATGGTGAGGTGGGGAAGGTGCAGGTTATGGGTCTAAATCAACCCAGGGTCCCTGAGACCCTGGGGGTCTTAGGAGCCGGGCACCATCTTGATGAGGTGGGGGGGTGTGAAGCCCCCGTGGCCCCTGCGGTGACGCCACCCTGAGGAGACGGGAACTGAGGAGGTCAGCTGGGGCAGGAAGAGGGTGCAGCAGGGATGGGGGCAGCGCAGGGCTGCGGGTCGTGCAAAGCTCGGAAAGACAGCCCCCTCCAGCCCCTGCACCCTGAGAGCCAGTCTCCACACCGTGGACCTATGTGTGCCCTCCCTGGAGACCCCACGGACCCCCAGCCCGGGGGAGATCCCAGTGCCGGCAGCTCAGCCCTGCAGGCCGCGGCTTCCCATCCCAATTGCCTTCCAGATCCCGTCAGCCTCCCATCTGTTCAGATCCAAAGGTCTCCTCCGCAGCCTCGCATCAGAGCCGTGTGGCTGAGGCTCCGCCTGCAGAGGACGGAGCAGCAGGCAGGGCGCTTGGGGTGGGGGCCGTGTGCTGGGTGCAGGGATCCCCCACTTGAGTCCACTCATGCAGGTGGAGACGCGCTTGCAGAGGGCAGGGTGGGGTCTGCACAGGCCCGGGCTTGGGGGTCAGCAGGGCGGTGCTGAGTCTCCACCATCCTGCCAGCCAGAGCTTGTGCCCAGGCTTCCAGGAAGGGCTAAGCCAGCTTGGGGGTGCCAGCTGACAGTCGCCCCATTTTACCAACCAGGAGACGGAGCTTAGAGGCCCCAGCCTGCAGCCGGCTCTTGGGACGGGGTCTCCCGTGAAGCCGGCTTTGAGAGGGCCTCCTGGGAGGGGGCGTGGGGAGGAGGTGACAGGCACAGAGGTGGGGTGCGGGGACGGGAAGGCGGGTGAGGACGCAGAGGAGACACACAGGCTCTCTGGGGAGGGGGCTGAGGCAGGCGCAGCTCTGAAGGGTGCCCATGTGGGCTGAGCCTCGGTCACTCTTTGGGGCCGGCGTCTGGGGGGGGTTGGGGAGTGACCGCTGCTCCCCTCCGGCCTCCCCCGCTTCCTGGGACTCAGCATTCCCTCCGGGAGAAGGGCAGGCAAGCTTGCTCAGCAGGGATGGAAGCACAGACCAGCAGCAGTTCTTGTGGTCTTCAGAGGGGCTGTGGGGAGGCGAGGGAGGTGGCACGCGCCTGGAGACCTCCACGTGCAAGGGGTGCCTGGGCACGGCAGAGGGGGCGGCCCCGTTCCTCAGGGCTTCTGCAGGGGCCTGGGCAGTGCCCGCCTGGCGGGCTGTGATTTTCAACAGTGCGCTCTGGGGCCGCCTTAAGAGGTGCCCTTTGAGGAGCTGCCCTTCACCCGCTGGCTCGCGGCTCCAGGGTGGTGGGGGGGCCCCCAGCCTGTGCACACGCGCGTGGCCACAGTCCTTGTGTTTCTGAGGAGGACGTGCGGGCTGCACTGCAGGGGGGCGGTGGCGGTCAGTGGGGCCCTCGGGGCCGCAGGGGCTGGCCGGCTGTGACGTCCCGGAAGGGAGAGGCCGGGGGCCAGGAGGCGCCGAGAAAGTGCCAGGTGTGTGGCTTTGGAGGTAGGAGAGAGCAGGGCAGCCAGGCCAGACTCGCGGGTGAGGACGGGCTGGGCAGGGGTGGAGGGAGGGCAGCGAGGTCTGGGGAAGCCTGACCTGGGTTGGGGGGAGGGGCCTGCGCCGGCACCGTGGCCACGGCGTCTCCCCTCCCGGGACCTCTGCCGTCTCACCTGCGAGATGGAGGCTGGCCGTCAGGGCCCACCCTCCTTGCTGCCTTGTGACTCACCACCCAGCCTCCTGCCCCAGGGGTGCAGGGACAAGGACCCCAGCTCCAACAGCCCTGCCCAAGGGGGAGCCCTCGGCTCCCCCAGGAGGCTGGCGTGCGGGGGAGACCCAGGCCTGGGAACCGTTGGTGCCCGGGCCTCCTCCTCGCCTGCTCTTGCCGCAGCTGAGCCCGGCTGTCTCGCCAGGAGCTGACGGAGCCTCTTGTGTTGCAGGCTGATGATGTCGCCTGGCCTGCATGGACCCGCAGAGCTTCGCACCTGCCTGCCGCCTGCCGTGTGCCGACCCCCAGCCTCTGTGCCGGCCCCTGGCTAAGCCGCCCAATAAACTGCCATCAGAGCCAGCCACAGGGGCGCTGATCCCCATCTGTCATCCGTCAGCGGGAGGCAGCTTCCGGCTCTGAGACCCCAGAGATGGAGCCTGGGCTGCGTGGGGTGGGAGGGGTGGTGGGGGCGTGTGTGAGTGTGTGAGTGCGGGGTGAGATGGCCGCGTGGGCAGGAAATGCGAGATGGGGGAGGGCCTCCACTGCCTGTGGGAGCCCAGCTCAGCCGCGGCCTGCCCCGTCCTCCCCGAGGACCAGCGGGCAGCCCCCACCTAGCTCTGTGGCCCCTCCAGCTCCCGAAGTGATGTCACAGCTTCTCTGCCTCCAGGCGCCCGGCCGGGGGCTGGGCACAGAGAAGGGGGCCCCGGGTAGAAAGAGCCCAGCTCAGGCTGACCATGGGTCCCCCTCTTCTGCAGGAGTGAGGCATGGGGGAGGCATTCCTACACAGGAGGGGCTGCAGCCAGAGAGGCCACTGGGAGCGCCCGGCCTCTGCGGGTGGGAGAGGGCGGGAGACGGCCCTGCCCGCCGTGGGGAGGGGGTGCAGGCAGACCCCGGCCCCTCACTGCAGGACTCAGCGTTGCCCTTCCCTGGCCCCCATAGAGCTCAGGACCTTGTGGGCTGGGGGCTGCACACACCAGGCCCCCAGGACAGGCAAAGCCCACGGCCTCAGAATTCCAGAAGGGTCTGCAGGAGGCTGCTTCCTGCTCAGTGGCCCCTCATCCTCCAGCCTCCCATCCCCACCCCCCAAGTCCTTCTTCCACTGTAGAGGGTCTGAAGCATTCCAGACCCCAGCCGCTTTGCCCCAAAGACAGCTTCAGGTTGGATGACCCTGCAAAGCTCTGCGTTTCTCGACACTATCTTCCCCAGGGCCTGGGAAATGTGACCCCGTGGCGGTGTGGGCACGGCGGCAGGACAGGCTGTGGAGGCGGGGAGGCGGGGAGGCAGCCACTTCCTCAGCTTTGCAGCCACAGGGCGCTGGCTGCTCAGGCCCGGGGTGTCTGGAGGAGGTGGTGTTGGCCGCAAATTGGATTTTACACCTCCGGCCACAGGTGCGAGGCCTCGGGCCTTCAGGGGCCGGGAGGGCCACACGTGTGAGTGCACAGCCCAGCTCTGCTAGCCAGGCTGGGGGTGGGCCGCAGAGGGGAGGCACTCGGGGCAGGGCCGCCCGGGGTGGGGCAAGGCTGGGCATGGGGATGGAGAAGCAGGAGACGGCTGGCCGGCCCCCCGCGCCCCGCCTGGCCGCCCGAGCCCGGGGGCCCTGGCTTGCTTGCACAGGCGCTGCCTCTGCTCACTCTCGGCCGCCCGACCTTGGAGCGTCTGGGGGTGGGGGGGTGCAGGCTGCCGGGACTCCAGCACCCGCTGCTGCCCCGCCGGCACCGCTTGCTGACCCTGGGGGAAGCAGGTGTTCCAGGGCAAGGCATTGGCGTGGATGGGCTGAGGGCAGCACGGGGCCAGGAGGAGGGCGCCCGGGGCAGGGCTGACGGCAGCAGTGGCCACCACCTGGCTGGACTCCGAGCCTCCCCGCTGGAGAGTGACGCGTCAGGGTGACCTTGGGCTCCTGCTGTCCGGAGTGGCAGGGAGGTCGAGAGCCGGGCCAGCCATCTGGGTGCAGGCAGCAAGCAGCCGGCCAGCGGGTGCCCATCTGGTGCCCGCACAGAATGGGCTGGGGCCGCGATGACTGGCGGTACCCACTGTGCCCTCCCGGAGCCGGCAGGATGGGGGGAGCACCCCCGCCCTGTCCCTTCCTCTCCTGGGAAGGCCCAGAGAGAGACCAGTCTCCCTGAAGTTCCACAGCACGTGGCAGCAGAGCCAGACTTGGAACCAGTCTCCATGTCTCCAGGCCAGACGCGAGTCATGGGAAGCCAGAGGCTGGCTGCATTGAACTTTCCTCTTGGGGAGCATGTGGGTGCTGGGAAGAACCTGGCTTCAGCACCGAGTTGGTGGAAGAGAGGTGTTTGTTCAACATCGGTCACAGCCCAGCCAGGGGCACTCACAGCTCCCTCCCCCGAGCCTCAGTTTCCCGTCTGTAGAATGGGACTGTTAGAGCCTCCAGTGGGAGGGTGATGGGAGCCAGGCCTGCACAAGGCTGGGGCTCAGGCTCCACCTGCGCTGGCCATGCCGTGCCTGCTCCCAGCTTGCCGCAGAAGCCCGAGAGGACCCTGCTGTGGGGACCCCCTGCCCAGGATCCAGACCCGGCACTTCAGGCCCCTTGGACCCTGAGCCACAAACCTGCGAGGCCCCCCGCTGAGCCAGGCTAGGGGGGGCGCCGCGTCCAAGGAGCCCTTACACTCCGCATGTACACTGTCAACCACACACAATCTCAGCAACTTCTCCACTTCCCAGGACACAACTCAGGCAGACAACCAAACACAACCAAACCAAGCAGAAGACAAAATTAAAGACAGAGTGCCTTCCTCTCCCTGAGGGGCTGCCCACCAGGCACCGTTGCTCTCAGATGTTTTCTAGCGCTGCCGTGAGGCCATCGCCACGCGGCTTACGGACTCTGTAAGCAGCACAGCCTCCTCTAAGGCAGCCGAGTGATGCGGTGTTGGGGCAGGGGGAGTAGAAAACATGGAGGGAACTTGTTAAACAGACAGCAGAGCCGGGAGGCTCAGCTAGTGCCTGTAGCAGTTGTCATGACCGTGGAACAAAACAGCCCCCGACAATGCCACTGACCCTCCGTTAGGCCGGGGCCCTGCGGGGACAGCTCGTCTCTGGTCCTGGTTTGGAATCACCTGCAGGTTTGCTCAGCTGCAGGCCTGCCGGTCAATGCCTGCCGTCGACTGGGATCCGAGCTGGGGTTGCCGGCCTGACGCCAGCATGTGGCCCCTCCCTGTGGCCCGGGCTTCTGCACGGCTGGCCGCTGGTCCCAGGGAGCATCCCCAGAGGGAGAGCCCGGCAGAAACAGCATCCTAGTCTGAGACCTCATCTCCGAAGTCACACAGCATCACTGGGACTGCAGTGAGCAAAGCTGAGCCCACCCAAGTTCATGGGGAGGGAGGGAGATGTCACCTCTTGGGAAGAGGGGCAACATGGCCGTCTCTGGAAAGCACACCCTGCCCCCATCCCCTTCACTTCCATCTTCACTCGCTGTGCCGTGACTTCACTCTTCATCAGAGCGGGGAAGGCCTGCCTGCCGTGGGCATCATGGGAACACACGGTGCTCCGGGACCCCCTCTGGGCTCTGTCCTCTCTGCCCTACCCCCACCCTCAGATCTCTCGCCCTTGGGCACGGCTCCCATGTCCTCTCCGCCTGTTAATTCAGTAGCCCTGGACATGTGGCTGGTCAGCCTCACTGCAGCAGAGCCAGTGCTGTGACCACCAGGGGAACAGTCCTCCTTGGTGCCCGCTCAGGCAGACCCTGGGGTGGACATGGTGTGACCCTGTGGGGGAGGTAACTTGGAGAGGCATGACCTCCACAGGCTCCTGCAGATGCCCCGCCCTGCAGGACCGCACCCCTCCTCCTGCGCGCTGTTCCTGGAGGGATCGTCCAGGGGTTGTTCATTGTGCTCAAGGCCAGCTGCTTAGGGGGATGGGGAGACCAGTAAATCCTCTAGGCAACAGGCATTGCTTTGCTCTGAAAACAGTTTCTTGCTTGGAAGTAAGAGGCTCTGGAGTAAGAAAGGCGCTTCTCAACGAAGTGGCCGCTTGTCTTGATTAGCTCAGAAACATCCAGCAGTCTTGCTAAGCTGTTCACACATCTCTCCAGCCGCTCTGCACCCACCCATCCATCCATCCATTCACCCATCCACCTACCTACCCATCCATCCACCTACCTACCTATCCACCCACCCTATCTATCCACCTACCTACCCATCTATCCATCCATCCATCCACTCACCTATGCACCTACCTATCCATCCATCCATCCACTCACCCATCCACCTACCTATCCATCTGTCCATCCATCCACCCATCCATCCACCTACCCATCTATCCACCCACCCATCCACCTATCCATCCACTCACCCATCCACCTACCTATCCATCTATCCATCCATCCATCCACCCACTTACCTACCCATCCATCCACCTACCTGTCTATCCACCCACCCTATCTATCCATCTACCTATCCATCTATCCACCCACCCAGCCATCTACCTACCCATCCATCCACCTATCTACCTATCTATCCATCTATCCACTCACCCATCCACCTACCTATTCATCCACCCATCCATCCATCCATCCATCAATCCATCCATCTATCTACCCACCCATCCACCTATCCATCCATCCATCCATCCGTCCACCCACCCATCCACCTATCCATCCACTCACCCATCCACCTACCTATCCATCTATCCATCCATCCATCCACTTACCTACCCATCCATCCACCTACCTATCCACCCATCCATCCATCTACCCACCCATCCACCTATCTATCCATCCATCTATCCACCCACCCATCCACCTATCCATCCACCCACCCATCTACCTGTCTATCCATTCTTCCACCCGTCCATCCCCTCAGCCATTACTCACCCAATTATTCTCTCGATAACTGCATGGTCCAAGTACTGCCCTCTCACCTGGGCTTGGTTCAGGAAGTAAACCAGGACCCCTGCCCGCCGGAAGCCCCTAGTGTGGAGGGGGATTCATCCATGTGACAGAGAAGCCCCAGCTTGCTGCGGGAAGCATGGGCAGAGGCGGAAGTACCTAGGAACAAAGGTGGCCCAGAGCAGGTGGCCATGTGCTCTGGCTGGAGGCTAGGACGGCGTCCCGAGGAGGTGACCCCCAAGTGGCAGGCAGGGCAGGAATGTGTCCACTCCCTCCAGTGCAGAGTCGCCAGGTCAACCAGCACTGGAGACCAGAGCCAACTTCGACCTGAAGTTTTAGTTCTCCTTGAACCAAATCCCACTCCCGTTGCGGTGAATTTCCAATTTAAATACCCAAATTGTTTACTTGCTGAAATCAGTTGACAAGGGACCAGCTTGTATTTGTGATTCAATTGACTATGATACACTGTATTACAATTACAGCTCGAATGGATTTCTTTTTAATTTATTTTCCTCTTAACGTTCTCCTCCACCGGTAATTCTGAGACTAATTGTCCTCGCGATCCTCCTCCTCAGCTGCGGAAGGATAATGGATGGCTCTGGGCAGAGGCCGTGCTGGGCGCTGCCGGCCCCCAGGGCTCTGGCCCCGTGGCCCCATGTCCCTTTCAGACCGCCCAGGCCAGGCCCTGAACGTCCCACAAAAGGCATCTCCCATCATCACCAGGATGGGAGCTCAGGATGGGGCGCCTGGGAGCGGGAAGGCGCTCCCACCCCCTCCCTCCGTCTCCCAGCGCCTCGCTCCTGCTGGGTGCTCCTGAACAAACCTCTGTTCCCCTCTGGGCCTCGGTTTCTCCACCTGTGAGAGGCGCCCTCTCTCCCCGCCTCTCCACCCTACTGTCCCCGGCCTCCTCCTTTCTAGTCCTGACACATGACAGGCTCCAGGGGGACCATCCACTCTGGGGTCTGCCCTGGGGCCAACTCGGGGTGCAGGTGGGCACTCCACCCAGCTTGCCAGGAGGGACATCGAAGCTCAGAGGGACCACGTGGGCTGTGAACTTGCCAAGTGCCGGCCCCCGGGCAGCGCTGGAGCAGGGGTTGGATCTTCTCCCTCTGGGCTGCTGCCCGCCTGGGGACGCCTGCCTCTGCTTCCCCCGGGGCCTGCCAGGTGGGCTGCTGGGGCAGGGGGAGCCTTCCCAGAGCCCCTCATGCACCCTGTGCTGGCTGACTGGGCCTGAACACCTTCAGCCTGCCCTCGCTGGAGGGAGCGTCCCCAGGTGCCCAGGCAGCCAGGTGGTGACCTGCTGCTGAGGCCGGCAGGGCCTGAGAGGCCGTCACCCCTCGCTTAGTGACTCAGCCCTGTCCTACTCTTGTGACCCTGTGGACTGTAGCCTGCCAGGCCCCTCTGTCCATGGGATTCTCCAGGCAAGAATACTGGAGGGGGTTGCCATTTCCTTCTCCAGGGGCTCTTCCTGACCCAGGGATCAAACCCAGGTCTCCTGCATTGGTGGGGGGTCTTCACCACTGAGCCACCTGGGAAGCTCCGTGACCCCATGGCCACCCGCTTGAACATGCCAACACCCTCTGGGTGTGTCTCTGTGTGTAAGTGGCTGTGTGTGCCTGTGTATGTGCATGTGTGTGTCCATCCTCAGAGCCTGACGTGGGGGTGTCCTCGCTCAGGCCCAGCCCGCCCGACTGGAGCCCGGAGCACTTAGCTCCCCCAGTCCAGGTCTGTCTCTTAGCTGTGATGAAGGACGTCTGTGTGGCCTTTCATGGGTGACAGGTGACCCTCACCTGTGCGTGCAGCAGGGCCTAGTCCCCTGCCTGCGACAGACATGGAGGTGAGGCTGGGGGCCCAGACCCGGCCTCCGGCCCCAGTGTGCCCTCCGCCCCTGCCGTCCTGGCGCTGGGCAGATGGACGGCTCCCCGGGCCTCGAGCGGGTTTGTTTGGCACTCTGGGAATGGAGGTGCCCGTAGATCAGGTCCCTGAGGAAACCCAGTCCGACAGCCCCATTCTGCCCTGCCTCTGCGGAGACATTCTCACACGATAGGGACTTCCTGCTTTTTGAGGGATATGTGAATCCTTGCAGAAGGCGGGACGCCGTTTCCATCAGGGAGCCACGCCTGTGAAAAGGAGAATCAGTAACAGAGAAGCGAGAAAGGGGGTGGGGAGGCATGAGCCGCGCTGAGCTCGGCCCCTGGAGGTCAGCCGCACAGGCTTCCAGGAAGGTCGGGTGGGGAGGGTGCCCAGCCTGCCACCGCGGAGCTCGCTGGAGCTGCCACCAGCGGGGTGGCGGAGCCTGTGGGCTGGGCAATCAGCTGGACGTGTAGGCCAGAGCGGCAGGGCCACAGCTGGGCGTGCAGCAGGCTTGCGCCCAGTCACCCAGGTCTCTCTCCCTAGATAGGCTGCCCTGCAGGAGACGGCGCCCCCATTGAACATAAACTCCTGTGAAAAGCTCAGTCTCACTTCGCTGGGGGCCCACGCTCACTCGGCCATTGGCCTGCTGACCCCGTGGGGAGGAGGGTCAGAGTCATCTCAGTGCAGGCGGTCAGGGCCCGGCTGGGCGTCCTGGCATGGACTCAGATCCAGCTCTCACACGCCACCCGGGGAAAGCCTCTCAACCTTAGCATCCTTCTCTGTAAAATGGGAAGAGAATTCCTTTCTCTAAAAGTGTTGAGCAGCTGATGTTAGCGCATCGAGGAATGTACTTGATGAATGTGGCCCTGGGCCAGAGAGTAAGTGCCCATCACAGGGGTAGGTATGAGACCCCAGGCCTTGGAGACTGGCAGAGGGGGCCCAGAGGCCTGATCAGTGGGGATCAAAAGAAAATGCAAGGAAGGCCCCCCCAGGGATGGGAGTGACCCAGCTTGCTCAGGACCATGGAAGTCCTCCTAAGATCACACTAGATTCCCATGAGCTGGAGCCAGGAAGCCCCTTCTCTGTGCTTCCACCCCAGGCTGGGGGTGAGGGTGGCGACGGCTCCCGAGGGGAGTGCACAGTGCAGAGAGATGCCAGGGAGCCTGGACCCAATTACACTCCAGGTGTTATGTATGTGGCGCCCCGTGAGCGCATTGATCCCTCAGGGTGACAGATCGGTTATGAATTGGGTAATAGACCAGCTTGTAAATGAAATATATTGGATCATGCAGGCAGCTGGGCTGGGTGTCAGCTTGAGGGGAATGGGGCAGATTTATGAGCCTGGAAGGACTTTCAGGCCGGGTGGCTGGGGCACCGGCTGTTCACCCAGCACCATTTCCACTCCTGGATTCACACCCGGGCCCCAGGGACCTGGAAGATTCCACATCAGAGGGCTGCATGTTCCAGGTACTTGCTGGGGGTCAGCTGGGTCCCCTCTGATGACCCTCACACCCAGCAGTCTGGCGGCACCATGATCCCCCTGCTGCCGGGCAGGCCAGGATCAGAGAGGTCATGTGGCCTCCCCTGTGCCACACAGCGAAGACGCAGACAAGGACTTCAAAGCCAGGCTGACTTGTGCCCCCTCCCTCCCTGAGCCGGTGAGGGTGACACACGGTTGGCGAGGGTGGGGGTGGTCCCAGCTCAGCCCCAGTGCTTGGTCTCTGTGACCTTGGCCTTGGCATATTTCAGATCAGGACAGGCACCCACACAGAGGGTCAGTGAGGAGAGACCCAGGAGCAGGGCTTGGCTTGCCTGAGGGCCTCACTCCCAGAGACGCAAAGACTTGAGGCCCCCGGGGTCAGAGCTGGGGATAGGAAGTGGGGGGTGAGGCCACCTGCTAAGATGTCTCAGGTCACTTGGCTGACTGTGGCCCCAGCTGTCTCCCCCTGACCAATCTCCCCGAGGGCATGGAACCTTCTAGAGACAAGCAGAGCCAGCCAGGCTGCATGCAGGGAGGGGCTGAATGTATGAATGGGGCGGGGGTCAGGGATGGTCTCCGTCTCTGGGATCGAGACCCGCCTGGGAGAGAAACAAGGGGTCAGCGTGACCAGGGTCATGGTTGGAGTGGGACCAGGGTCAGGGCTCACTCTGCATCCGTGACCGCGGCCCTGAGCACAGCACTGAGATGGAATGCAGGCCACACGAGATTGGATTTCTAATCCCCTCGGCGCCTTTGCTCCACCTCTTAGCCGAATATTTAACCGAGAATACCATGAGATGCACAGGACTTTCTGGATCGGCCCAGGCTCCTCTGAGACTAGAGCCCTGGGCCCCTCTCCCGGCTGAGGCCTGTGTCGCTGATGGAGGCCCCACCAGCATCTCTAATGAGCACCTCTGGCGGGGTGGGGGGCGCGGGCAGAGGAACGGGGGCCCATACATCTCTCTTCATGTCTCTCCTTACAGCTCCACCAGCTTCTCAGCAATCTTTATGGGGTTCAATTATTATATCTTCAATTGATATGAGTGATCTCAATGGTTCTTAATGTTCCATATTAAATCTCCCGTGTAAAATATCTTTAACGTTCAACAGGAAGCCCCTAGTCATTGCCAGCAATGCTGAGGCGGTGGAGGCCTTGGCGGGGCCGCGGGCCCTCGGCGTGGCAGCTCGGCGTCCTCGGCCCTGGGCCCCCATGTCAGGGCAGGGGTCCCTCCCCAGCCCCACAGCTGGAGGAGTCTGTGATGAGACCTTCAGGAAGAACAGAGTCGAGGCGTGAAGTTAGGAGCAAAGCCCTGGTGCTGGTTTCCTTGTTTCTGCTGTCACAAATCACCCCCAGCTTGGTGACAAGAGCCAATGTCTGTTCACTTGTTACGGCTCCGGAGGTCAGGAATCCCAGAGTGAGTGGGTGTTAGGGTCTGACGTCTGGGCACTGGCAAGGCTGGGTCCTCAGAGGCTCTGGGACGTTTCCTCGCATGTTCCAGCTCCTGGGGGCCCTGCACCCCTGAGCATCAGTCCGTCTCTGCTTCACCATCACCCTGGCTCCTGCCTCCCCCTCGCAGGCCCTTGTGATTACAGGTTGGGGCGCCAGGTGGCCGGGCAATCACCCTTTTGAGCCCTCACCACATGGGCCGGGAGCTGCTATAGGGCAGGACCCACGAGGCACCTGCCGGGCCTGGGTGCACGGCAGCCAGGACAGCCTGCGGGTGGGGGTTCTGCCCTCTGGGTGACCAGGGCTCCCCACTGCCCCTTCCCCGGGCCCAGCGCCTGTGGCTAAGGGTGGCTTCCCTCCTGAGATTCCTGTGGCCCGTGAGGCCCCAAGACGGACATCGAGGACCTCATCTCGGCAGCAGGCCCAGGACAGGCTCCGGCCCAGACGCCGCACGCTGTCACCCCAGTGTCCGCTCTGCTGCACGCGGCCCCGCCCTCTCAGTGTCCCCCTGGGGTGCGATCCCTGTGCCCTTTTCCAAGGCGGAACTCTTGCTCATGCTTCAAGATGTGGTCTCGGAGTCTCCTCTTCCAGAAGGTCTCCCCTGATTGTGCCCACCCTCCGCAGCTCCTCCCACCCCTTGTGGGGGGTGGGATGGGGCTTCCTGTGAGCGTCAGCCCTTGCCCAAGCCCACTTTCCCTGCCCTGAGCAGCTGCCTGACCTTTCCTGGGGTGGGGGTGCTTTACCTGGTCCCGGTGGGCTGTTGCAGGCAAAGGGCGTCCTGCTTGCATGGCCCCATTTTCTCACGTGTCATTGATACTTCCCATCACTCTCCTGTCTTCTTGGAACAACTTCAGGGTTTATTGAATCTGGAAAGAAAAGAGTGAGAGAAGGAGAGAGCCATGTGCCTTGCACAAATCAGTGGTTCTGACAGTTTTATTAAATAATGGGGCGGTCTGCTCATGCTGTAAAATCAGGCTCCAGGGAAGAAGGCAGGGGCCAGGCTGGAGACATGGAAGGAGGAGTCTGGTCGCTTCCAGAGTCGCTCCTGGGGCTCCTTCATCGGTAGGAGGTGTGGATTCAACTCAGGTCTCCCACTTGGCAGCTGGGTGACCGCAAGCAGCACCCAGTCCCCCAAGGCCTGGAGCCTCCCTCCTCTCTTCCCAGGATGGGCGGCCGCCGTGTTCCTGGCCTGCTGCCCAGGGTCCCTGAGAAGTGCCGGGAAGGTGTGTGACTTGCAGCCTTTCACGGGAAGGAGCGCAGGGCAGAGGCCGAGGGGAGAAGGAGGAGCCCGCATTTCTGGGGGCTCTGCCGTGTGTCCGGAGCCAGCTGCTAGGCGCTTGTGACCAGGAGCCCCAGGAGGCAGGGCCCCGCCCCACCCCAGCTCCTGGGAGAACAGGCAGCGTCCAGGCGGGGTGGCTTCTGGTGTGTCTGCGGCTCGGCTTCCGCGGCCCTGCCTGGGGAAGGCAAGGCTCAGACATGCCGGGTCCGGGCCTGAGTCCAGGACACCGGCTGCTTGTACCCAGGAACCCGGGTAAAGCAGAGCCAAGCTCCCACTGAGGGCTGCCTGAGGCTGAGATAGATGAGCACAAGCATAGAGGTTCTGGATCAAACAGCCCGGCCCGTGGGGAGCCTGTGCCATGGTAATGTGTACACAGGATGCCCAGTTTTTGCACTGATCCTTACCCCAAGCCCGTGAAGCAGTGGAGTAGTCAGTTAGTGGCCCAGAGAGGTTAGGACACGTTCCTGGGAACACACAGCTTGGGAGAGTCATAGCCTGGGCAGAGGCAGAGCCCACGGCCTCTCAGCCAGCAGTGCCCCTCTGGTGCCTGCAGCACCGTCCACACCTCCCAGGGGCCCCCCCACCGCCCCGGTGCCATGAGCCCTCGGCTGGCAAGAGCATCATTTGCTTCCTGCCTTGGCCAGAACCATCCATCACAGCACCTCAGGCTTCTGACGCTGGTCCCCGGGCGGGGGAGGCAGAGACAAACCAATGGGGCATTGCAGACTCTAGCAGCATCCTGGGTATGTTGTCCATAAACCGGAAATAATTGATCTACAGGCTGGCAAGACAGCCAGCAGAATACAAAGGCATTATGGCTTCTCTGCTTAATAACCCTCAACTCTTCTGGGCAGCTGAAGGGACCTGGGCTCTGACTTGGTCTTTGCAGATGGCAGAGTCCCAGGGGTCCAGGAAGGGGAGGGAGAGGGGGAGGGGGAGGGTAGCCCCTCCTCGGGAACCCCCAGGTCCCTGAGAGGCCAAGGCAGGAGCTGCATTGTACGTACATTGGGGGCTGGGGTCATGGAGGTCAGCTTACCCCATCCATGGGCCGTGTAGGCAAGTTTCCACTGAGTCACAGCCAAAAAAAAAAAAACCAAATTGGAACAAAATAATGGTCAGTAGGAAGTGATTTCCTCATTCCCCTGACACGCAGGCAGCTCCTCAGTGTGGGGACAGGTCTGGGCTGTGGCTCTGTGGAGAGGGAGCAGAGCATCTGGGGTGCTCCCGATGGGGAACTAGGGCCCTGCCGGAGGGGCCCCAGGAAGGCGGCCCCCCATGCATCTGCCTCGGTTCCTGCTTCCTCCTCCCGGGCCTGCCTCTGGACTCGGGTTTCTTCTCCCACTCGCTCGCTCCCTTGTGAGTCCCCATCCTCGCTTCTCTGCTCCAGAGCCCAGGGTGCATTGAGGAGCCTGATGTCCCCACCCCCACCCAGGACCTGCTGTCCTGCCTGGGGCTTTGGGACCCGCTCCCTGGGTCCCTCGTTAAGTCACTCAGCAAACAGGCACTTGCCACTTTCTGAGGTGGGCCCTGGGTGGGAGGCGGAGGCTCCCTGGGAAAATCAGACACAGCCCCCAGGAAAAGCCCCAAGGGGCAGAGACGGGGAGGGCAGGGAAGGAGCCCCAGGGCAGGGGTTTCCAGGTGGAGAAGCCAAGGTGGGCTCCCTTCTGCTTCTTTAGAGCCCGGCTCCCCCAGCCCGCCGTCAGACAGCAAGGCCACCAGGACCTGGGTGTGCGGGTGGGCAGGGCCGCCCTCTCCTCGTGCGTTGGTGCTTGTGGAAGGGAGACGGCCCCCCTCCCGGGATAACTTTGCGTCTGTCTTCTGAGACCTGCTCCCCTGCCCCGGGCCTCCAGGGAGGGGTGCTCTGTGCTGCTGCGGGGACCAGGGGCTCTGCCTCCCTGCTAGGCTGACCTCCCGTCTCTGACCCCTGACATGCTGGAGCAATGCCAGGTGGATAAGTTACCCGTGTGTCAAAGATCCGAGAAAAGTAAGTTGAACAAATCCTTGAAGAAATCCTCTCCCCCACCCCCATACTGGCTCCCTCCCTCAGGCTGTCTTCTCTAAATAGACCAAAACATGGTAATTTTATGAACAAATCAAGCCATGCATTATACATTTTTATGTTCTTAAGTTAACAAAGTGACTTTGAATCTATAAAAGGCACCAAAGTAAGTATTCCATTTATTTTTGCCTCCTGAATGGCCCTCTCATCCCTTGCCTTCCCCCTACCCTCGGTGGCCCTGGCTGGCACTCGAGGCCCTGGGACTCAAGCATTCAAGGCCCACAGGGTTCAGTCACCTCTGTCGTCCCCAAGCCTCACACGAGTCTCGCCAATCCCTCTCCTCCGCAGATATCTGACACCTCTGTGGCCTCTCAAAGTGCACCGCACCTGCCCTTCGGTCAGCTGGTGAACTCCTCCCCATCCTTCAAAGCCCGGTCAAATGACCCTTCCTCTGTGAGATCTCCTGTTAGGACACTGACAAGTGCCCACCAACCCTTCTTGAAGCCAAAAGGACAGCTAAGACTGCTGGACCTGCGGACGTGCAGACTGGGAAGGGAGGAGTGGGGGGCCGGGGGTGAGGGGTCGGGGCTGTCTGCAGAGACGCATCGTGAGCGGAGCTGGAGGGACAGACCGCAGCCTGGGGGTGAGGGGCCGCCCCGGGGTGGGGGGTGGCTGGAGTGTCCAGGGAGGGCCGGGCCTGGTGTGCTCAACTGAGAAGAGGTCATGGACGCCCTGTGCTGTCGTGACAGCATCCTGTCACCACGGGGCAGGCCCCGTCTTTGGCCTGAGTGCCAGTCTACACAGACCCGACTCTGGCCCGAGCCCTGCCCTGTGGCCCTCCATGGGAGTGCATGATGTCAGAGGCCTGGCCGGGTGACCGTGGCCAATGCTGTCCTTCTTTGGGCTGCCCCGGTGGGACAGTGTGTGGCTCGGAGTTCACAGACCAGCTGTACCCTGTTGAGCGTGTGGCCCTGGGCAGGACAGGCTCTCAGACCCGAGGCTGTGAGTGCCAGGGGTGATGCTGCCTTGGGGGAAAGCGAGGGGGTTCGTCCCGTGGGCTGAGGTTCTGTTCGGGGCTGGCGCCAGCCGGGCCACTGGACACTCACTCTTGGTTTGCTCTGACTCCTGCCGGAAAGTGAAGTCATGAGCCCGGCGGCGCGGTGCGCTCACCCCGTGTCCGGGAGTCTGGGGCAAACGTCATCCCTTTGACCTCCGCGTGGAAACATTTTTGCTAATGGGGGCGCTGACGGCAGGTGGTGTCTGGAGAGGAGGTCAGGTCTCCAGCCCATCTGGGATGGGGCCGGTGCACGAGCGGGGTGAACGGCGGGTCACCAGGCTGCCGGCATCTGCTGCCCTGAGAGCCAGGCGCCAGCTGACAGCACATGAGCGGCCGAGCTCTCCCAGCCCAGGCCGGCACGGCCCAGCGGGAAGGCAGTTCAGGGCATGCCAGGCGGCCGGGGCCAGCCCTCTCGCCAGAACCAGGACCCGAGCTCGGTGCCTGGGGGCCTGCCCTGGCGCGTGTGTGAGCGAACATGCTTGCACATGTGTGTGAGCGAGCATGTGTGCACATATGTGTGGGTCTGCATGCATGTGCACATGTGAGTCTGCACGTGAGTGTGGGTGTGCGTGCCCATGAGTGTAAATTCAGTTAACCTGCCTGGTGCAGATGTGTGGTTCTCTGTGCCCAGCGTGCCCCCTGCCCAGAGCAGCACAGCACCCACTCCGCCCCGACCGCAGCCTTTGTCCAGCTTCATCTAATCTTCAGCGGTCGCTCCAGTGGGAGGCAGGGGTGTGACATGAACCTGCAAGTTGATCTTCCCGGGGGGGTTGGCCTCGTCGCCTCTCCTGGAGCAAGGTCAGGACAAGAGAGGGGTTAGAACAGGGACACTGAAGGCCTGTGGGGGCCCTTTCCCCTCCCATCTCACCCCCAGCCCCCCACCCAGAGGAGACAAGGAGGAGCCTGGTCTTCCACAGGGCGGGGTCTGCGAGGGGAGACCCCCTGCCCTGATCAGGCCTCCAGGGTGTGGGGAGGGCCTTTGACTTTCAGCTGGCCGTCAGCCGCAAGTCCTGAGCCGGGTGGGGGTCCTGGCGCAAACCCGACCAAGCCCTGTGGGCCCTTTGCTGTCCTGGCTCTGGGTGCCCCCATCCCAGCCCGTCAGGGAGCCCTCGTGGTGGGAGGGCCTGGGCGCCATCTCCTGGGTCCTTGCCCTGCACCTGTGTGGGGAGTTGCTGAGTGGTGAGCGCTTTGCTGAGTCCACACTCTCACTGACCGCAAATGAGCTGCAGGGCGGACACGGGGGTGAGGGTGGGGGCTCCTCCAGGCTGCTCCCTGCACAGGGGTTGGTCCTGGGCCCCCATAGTCCAGCTCAGGCGGCCTCTGCCCCAGCCTCTTGCTAAGCTCCAGGTTCAGCCCCTTTCTGGAGATGCCCCCTGGGACGAGCCTGATGAAGCCCCGCTATGTCTGACTGTCTTTCTGGGCACCCAGCCTGGCTGTCTCTGGTTCCTGGGTCTGCATCCCAACGTTAGTAGTTTTTTTTCTCCATAAAGGATTTTATTTACTTGCTAAAAATACTCTCTTCCCTTATGCCCCCAAGGAAGCTTTAGTAAATAATCGCTCCTACCTCCCAACAGAGAGCTGACCCCCAGCCACCCTGGGGAGATGCAGTGGACCCTAGCCAGCCCTGGGGGAGCCCAGCAGCTGGCATAGGAAAGGAACAGATGGAGGCCAGGGCCAGGCAGGGACTGTGGACGGGCCCACCCAGCCCCCACACGGTAGGACCTGGGCTGCCCCTGGGAGCCAGACCCAGAGTGGGCGGGACTGTGAAAGTGCCCAGCCCAAGCCCAGCAGCCGGTCCAGGCCCTCTCCCACATCTCCAAGTTAAACCCTCCCAAGGATGGGGGCCTCCTGGCTTTCTGCCCCCACCCCCTGCAGCCGCTTGTGTTAACCCTGTGGTTCCCCCCAGGGTCCCTGCCCATGTGTGGACTCTGCCCTCCTGGGACCGCAAGCAGCAGGAGCTCCCTGGCCTGGCCAGCAGTCCCCAGAGGGCCTGTGCCCCAGAGGGTGACCACGTGAGGGGCCCGGCCATCTGCCTTTCCTGTGCCGGACTCAAGGAGCCCAGCTCCATCTCTGGCGTAGAGCTGTGAGCCCATTCGGGCAATTGTCAGTGAGCAGGCAGCCACAACCTCAGGGCTCAGAGATCCCTAGGAGCCCGTTGTTCTGCACCCCAGAACCAGAAGGAGGGCACCCCGGCCTCTGTGGAGTGCGCTGGCAGTGGCCTGAGGAGGGCCTGCTGAACCTTTTGGGCTGGGCCGATGGGTACTGGGGAGCCCAGGCTGGGTTGGGATTCCCTGCCTGGCCCACCAGTCCTTCTGATACTTCTCCCTGGCGGGGGCTCCCTTCCTTTAGCCATAATCGCAGTACCGGCACCCTCGTCCACCCCCACAGCCAGAAACACCCACCCAGGGTGACCCGTCCCCGCTGTGCTGGGTCCGAGCACCCCTCTCCACGTCCACCCTGGGTCCGGGACGCTTCAAGAGCCTCCCTCTGAGGCTCAGTTTTCACCTGCTGTGTGCAGCCTCCATGCTGGGTGATGACCAGCCCTGTCAGCAGGGCCCATCTGGACGGCAGCAGACAAGGAGACAGGGGGCTGGGCTGGGCACAGAAAGGGGGCTCGGCGGGGAGGAGGCGGGCTAATGCTGCCCTAACTGAGGAGGATCCTGTCCCCGCTCCTGGGGACTCCCCGGGGTGGGGCGGTCGCAGAGGAAGGCCCTGAGGGGCAGAGGTGGGCTCTTGAAGGTCTGGGGAGGCTTTCAGAGCCCAGGCTCATGGGTGGGCGGCAGAGCATGGGGGCGGGTAGCCTGACAGTGACTCTGGTTCTGGGGTTTAGGGAAGTGGGGAGGGGCCCTTAGGTGGAGAAAGGGCAGGTGTGGGGTCAGGAGAACCTTGCTCACATCCTGGCTCTGCAGCTCTCAGTGATGGGCTTGAGCCCTGGTCCCCCCGACCACCTCCTCACCTTCCTCTCCTGTGAAGTGGGCTCCTTGGGCTGTTGCTTGCCTGGGAGTTGGGGAGGTGCTGGCATGGGGGAGCTGGGGGCTCCGCTGACCTGGGCTTCCCTGCTCCTTCTCCTCCAGGTAGGGTGGGGGCAGGGAGGCAAGGCAGGCCTTCAGCCCAGATTGGAAATAGGATTTCTTATTTGTTCAATCATCCGTTCTTTCTTTTATTAATTCATTCATTTAAAAGTCTCGATTGAACATCTTTCATCTGTGGTATGGTGTTCTAGGTCCTGGGTTTTCTCCCTCTACTGGGAGAAAGAGGCAAGAAGGTAGACAAAAAACAAGCCATCCAAGAGGTGCTGTGAATACACTGGAGTGGGTTAGAGACACTTGGTTGGAGGACCATGCTACCAAAGGTCTCAGGAGGCTTCTCTGAGGAGGGAATCCTGGAGCTGGGTCCTGAATCTAGGCCTGTGAGGTTCTGCTGGGCCAGGTAGCTGCAGGACTCACTGGGATGATGATGGTGGTGATGAGGGTGATGTGTGGATGATGGTGATGATGGAGGTGATGCTGATGGTGATGATACTGATGATGCTGATGAATGGAACTGTGGTGATGATGGTGGTGGTGATAGTGTTAATGGTAATGGGTATGGTGATGAACATCATGGTGGTGATGATGGTGATGATGATAGTGTTAATGGTGATGGGTATGGTGATGAACATCATGGTGGTGATGATGGTGATGACGATGGTGGTGATGAGGGTGATGTGTGGATGATGGTGATGATGGAGGTGATGCTGATGGTGATGATACTGATGATGCTGATGAATGTAACAGTGGTGATGATGGCAGTGGTGATAGTGTTAATGGTAATGGGTATGGTGATGAACATCATGGTGGTGATGATGGTGATGACGATGGTGGTGATGATAGTGTTAATGGTGATGGGTATGGTGATGAACATCATGGTGGTGATGATGGTGATGACGATGGTGGTGATGAGGGTGATGTGTGGATGATGGTAATGATGGAGGTGATGCTGATGGTGATGATACTGATGATGCTGATGAATGGAACTGTGGTGATGATGATGATGATACTGATGATGCTAATGAATGTAACAGTGGTGATGATGGTGGTGGTGATAGTGTTAATGGTGATGGGTATGGTGATGACAATGGTGGTGATGAGGGTGATGTGTGGATGATGGTGATGATGGAGGTGATGCTGATGCTGATGATACTGATGATGCTGATAAATGGAACTGTGGTGATGATGGTGATGATACTGATGATGCTAATGAATGTAACAGTGGTGATGATGGTGTTGGTGATAGTGTTAATGGTAATGGGTATGGTGATGAACATCATAGTGGTGATGATGGTGGTGAAGATAGTGTTAATGGTGATGGGTATGGTGATGAACATCATGGTGGTGATGAGGGTGATGTGTGGATGATGGTGATGATGGAGGTGATGCTGATGGTGATGATACTGATGATGCTGATGAATGTAACAGTGGTGATGATGGCAGTGGTGATAGTGTTAATGGTAATGGGTATGGTGATGAACATCATGGTGGTGATGATGGTGATGACGATGGTGGTGATGATAGTGTTAATGGTGATGGGTATGGTGATGAACATCATGGTGGTGATGATGGTGATGACGATGGTGGTGATGATAGTGTTAATGGTGATGGGTATGGTGATGAACATCATGGTGGTGATGATGGTGATGATGATGGTGGTGATGAGGGTGATGTGTGGATGATGGTGATGATGGAGGTGATGCTGATGGTGATGATACTGATGATGCTGATGAATGAAACTGTGGTGACGATGGTGATGATGATAGTGTTAATGGTGATGAATATCATGGTGATGATCATGGTGATGAGGAAGAGAACGGTGAAAGTTAACATTCATTGACCTTAAGTAAACGGTGGCTCCAACACTGCCATGCATTATTAACTCATGTAACCCACACAATGAGACAGATGCTAGTATCTATCCATTTTACAGATGAAGAGACTGGGATCCAGAAATGGGCAGTCACTTGCTCATGCATGGTTCCATGACTTCTAGTAGGGTTGGAGTCGGAGTTTGAACTCAGGAGACTGACCTCAGAACACCTGCTTTTAACCCAAACTTCTGATAAGCCACAGTTGCTCACTTGCCTCCTGAGCTTGTTCTCCAGAAACGCCACCATCAGCCACCTATCTGTGCCATCCTTGTCATTACTGGGAATGGCTAGATTCATCTTTGTCAAGCTTGCACTTTCTCCCAAAGTTTGAATTAACCTCGATGTTAATTTGCTGATGGAGTGCCTGTAGAAGGTCATATAGCATGAGCACCTGTGATATTCTAATACATTTCCAAGGAAATTATTGTAATACGCTAAATGGGAGATTTAAAGGTTACTTGTTCCCCTGCAATCTATGAACTGTTTTATGAAAAAGTCATAACTGAAATAATTGAAGTGTCAGAAAGGAAAAAAAGGATAAGAGCCAATCAACAATTCTGTTATCGCTTACCCATCATCCTGATTTTATGTGGTATTTTGGCAACTCACCCATCTTTGAATATTGCTCTGGACAGAGGAAGAGGGGAAGAGGGAGGGATTTCAGGATCACAAGTGACACAGCTAGGGGCTCAGTTACCTGGGTTGAGCCTCTGGCTTTATTCAGATAGTGGGTTCCCCATCCCCAGAGGTATGCAAGCACCCCATGCATGTTCTCCTGGATTAGATGCTGTTGCAAGATCCATGCCTTGTATGGTTGTTGATGCAGGTGTTGACTTAAAAAATAGTCACAACCTAAAAGTTGAGGGTTATGTTTTATTCGGTGGGAATTTTTAGGACTTTAAGCCCGGGAGACAGCACCTCAAATGACCCTGAGAGAATCTCTGTGAGGAGGGACGGAGGAGGAGTCAGCCTATACAGCAGTTTGCAACAAAGGGCAGGTAGTGAACATCAAAAGTATTCTGTGAATTAAAGAAACCAGATACCTCAAGTTAAGGAGTTTAGTGCTTTTCTGTGTCTGGGAAGGTGCAAGAGTCTGGGCTCACTGAAATCGGTCCACTCATACGCATCTCAGCTACCTGGGACCAGCAGCCTGTGTGTTTTCACATCCTGAGTTCCCCAGGACTCACCCAGGAGTGGCTGCAGCCTGGCGGCTGCTGGATCATAAAAATATTCTTTCCCTTCTGGAGGAATTCACATTTGGAGGACTGCAGCCCCTGATGACTCTGACATCCTTGTTTACTGATATGGTAGGAGACACTCCAATTCCCCCTGGAGGGCCCCAAGGTTCTTCCCAACCCTGAGTTTCTGGGATGCTCAGAACTTAGGTCCAGTCCAGAGAAGCAAAGTCACTTCCCCATGGCCACACAGCAAATTCCAAACTGGAGTCTGGACACCAGAAAGTCAGTCCTGGGTCTTTGTGGACAGAGTCCAGGGAGAGAAGCGGGGAAGGGTTGTGGTGGTCAGGGTGATGATGTGGATGGGGGTCAGATGTGGATGGAGAGAGAGTGGGGACAAATGTTGAGTGCTCAGTCAGACTGTGTTGTGTGTGTCTAAGCTTTGAAGAGTGAGCTCTGCAATTCACGGGGATGAATAATATGTCGAAGGAACATTAAGTGGCATCAAAGCCAGAGATGATCTCTGGCCAGGAGCCCAGACTCTATCAACAGCAGGGCTTAGCCTGCGGTCTCGGTGGCCTGAGGGAGTGTCCAGGCCTGGGCAGAACACCCTAACCTGAGGCTCGCCCTCCGAGCCGGCACTCCAGGTCGGTGGAGGAGGCTGCCGCCAGGTGTCATATTAGCTGATTCTGGGGCCCCTACCGAATCCCCATTGCCAGAGAGTACACCATTGGTGGGGCTTTGTGGGGGGGCCGTGGGGTAAGTGCTCCCCTCCACAGCCCTGGCTGGGAGCTCTTCCAATCTGGGGCTCAGTGTTGCCCAAGGATCTGGTTAACAGGCAGTTTTTACCAGGCGAGCCTGGGTGAGCCCAAGGCCCCCAGGTGACGCTGGCTGTCTGGTCCTCAGGCTGCCCACTGCCTAGCGAGCTGATGAGGGGCCCAACAGGTGGTACGGTTTTTCCTGACTCTCTGCCATGTTAGACTGCAGAGCGTGGGCAGTTTCTAAAGCTGGGAAGAGCAGGCTCGGGTTTTAGGTGTCTGGGATTTGCAATGTGGAGTCTGAGACTGGCTTTTGCTTGGGGATGCTTGCAGAGAACCATGGGCTGGAGCTGTAGGTAGCAGCCCAGCCTCTGTTACTGGGTGTCTTGGGGCAAGTGAATTAACCTCCCTGCACCACCCCTGTCTCATTTGCGCAGTGCGTGTAATACCCAACTACAGTATCACCTGATTCTATAGTGTAGTAATACCTGGGCCCAGTCAACGTGCAGAGAAGTAAACGACTGAGAGAAAGTTCCTGGGACCCTAATGGTGAGGCAGGGATGAGAAACCTCCCTGAGGCTGCGTTAGGAGTGCTCGAAGGAGGGCCTAGCAGGAAACGGGTGCAGAGCCTGGCACTGGGCCGGGTGTCCAGGTGGCATCTGGGCGCGGCGGGAAGGCTGCTCTGGAGCTGGGGGAGCCCCCACGTGAACCCCCACACCCCGCAGGTTGAGGGGCTGCCTCCTGGGTGCTGGGCCCCTGGGCTGGGCTTGGGAAGCGAACAGCTCAGGGCCCACCGTTTCAGGCTCACGTCTGGTCTCCCCGCTGCTCATGGGGAAGCCCTACGGTGGATGGGTGGAGGGCACACCTGCCCCGGAGTCCCCACAGATATGCAAATAACCAAAATGCTTTTCTTTTACCTGGAATGCTTGTGTTCTGGCTACAGGGGAAGATTTTTTTTTCTTCTCCATAAATAAATGGAAGCTGTGAAGCTTAACGCAGTGAGAAGAGCGGGGGTATTTTCTTTGGCTGAACCCTGGGGCGTCCCAGCTGGAGGGCTGCTGGGAACATCCAGGAGATGGGGGGTGGAGAAAAGGGAACCTCCTGAGGACGGGACTCAGTGATGTTTAGGGTCACCTGGTGGCCATGCTCTCCCTGGGGAGACCCCTCCCATCCACACTGGTGGTTTCAGGGAAGTTCCCTGCCCCACAGCCCGAGAAGGCCTGGCCCCGTCCAGCAGCCCCCCTCCTCTGTCTGAGCTGCTGTTTCTCCTGAGTGGCTGGATTGTCTTGACAAGAGCCCAGAAGTCACTTCCCCCAGGGACTGAAGGACCCAAAGGGCTACTAGTTGTTCAGTCACTCAGTCGTGTCTGACTCTTTGCTACCCCATGGACTGCAGCACGCAAGCTTCCCTGTCCTTCACTGTCTCCCCGAGTTTGCTCAAACTCAGGTCCATCCAACCATCTCGTCCTCTGTCTCCCCCTTGCCACAGAGACTCCATATTCAGCCCCGAAGGTCTGGCGTCCGCAGGCCCCTGGTCCGAGAGGCTGCCCTCCCCTGGCCGGTGTGCATTTGCCAGTCTCCTTTCCATGGTCTGTTTCCCCCCCAGGCCAGACTGTGAGCTTCAAGGGGCAGGTCTCTGTGCTGCTGGCTGCAGGGGGCTTGCCCACAAGACGATCGCATGATGAAGTGAGTGAAGGGGTCAGTGGACAGGACCCCCTGGGCGGGGAGATTTCTGCCAGCCTGTGCTTGGTGGTGGAGGGGTGGCACAGACCCCTGGGACTCAGGATTCTGGGTGTGGGAGTGAGGAGGGTCCTGGGTGGCTGTTTCTGAGTTGACTGACCCCTGTCTCCCTGAACCTGCAGAACTGCCTCCCCCCGGCCCCGTGCCCGCCCCGACCCCCTGGCCAGTGGCCCAGTGCTCCTGACAGAGAGGACACTGAGCCAGCGGGAATGGGAGGTGTTCTCACCTCCTGGCAACATCCCCCCGACCAGGCAGGCCCCCGGGCCCCTTCATGTGCAGCACCCCAAGGCAGGGCACCATGCCCCCCGCTGAAGTAGGGGCTGTCAGTGCCCAGGCCCTGATGTGAGCCTGGCCCAGCTGGGGGCAGGTCAAGGGGATGGGGAGGCCCTTGGGAAGCCCCTGCCTTGTTGCACTGGGGCCCAGCCCCAACCTGGAAACGGCCACTAAGCTGTGGCCGGCATGAGGGCACTGAGTGTACCAGCTGGGAGTTCACCCGCGGGTCCGTCTTATGAGCAAGTCAGGTCGGGGCCACCAGGACGGGGTCACGCCCAGGGAGGACTCACCCCCGGCCTGCAGGCCACCAGTCGCTGCCCTCCGAGCTTCGGATCAGACATCGCCCTGCAGAAGGCTTCGGGGTCTGGGGCAGGGACGGCCCCTCCTAGGGCTCTTGGGGTGGCCTGTGGTCAGACCTGCTTCCCGGATGAAGCAGATGGGGAGTTTCCTGTGGGAGGGGCTGAGCCTGAACCAGGGACATTTGGGGGTAAAAGCATCGGGAGGGGCGTGGGGAGCAGTGGGGGAGAGGGTGGTGGGCCCTCCGTGGAGCAGGCAGACCCTTGTGACGGACCCTTCTGCTGGGCCCTGGGGCTGGCCCTCCACTGCCTCCAGAGCACAGCAGGCCAGGGCTTGGCCCCCTGCCTGTAATCTCGGGGTCAGACCTGTGTGCTGTGCAGGGCTGGGTGGACCTGGGGATGACCCCGGGTTTGGCTGCGTGAGTGTGGCCTGAGCCACGTCCGTGGCTCGGAGCATCAGCTTCCCATCCTACAGTGAGTGGTGTGTTGGCTGTCTGATGTGTGACAAGTTCCCGGGTGCACGTGGGTCAGATGGCCAGCAGTTATCCCCTCACGGTGTCGGCAGGTCAGGAGCTCAGGTGCCGGGGCCCGTCACGAGGTGGCTGTCGAGCTGGGGGCCGGGGCTGTGGTCTCCTCTGAGGGCTGGATAGTGGGCAGGGAAGAGGGGGTTGGGGGCTGGACCGTGGGGGGCCTCCAAGCTCTCTCGAGTCATGTTGGAGGGCTCAGTCCCCTGTCATGGAAGCCTCTGCCCAGCGCTGCCTCCCAGCAGGACAGGGGCTTCTCATAAAGAGCCAGAGAAAGCAACCTCAGAAGGGATGCCCCATCTCCTCTGCCCGTTCTGCTCCTTACAGCTGTGGGGAGTCCTGCCACACAGAGGGAGGGGCGGCTTGGGGCGTGGAACCAGGGGCAGCCCCCACTGCAGGGGGTCCGGCCGCCCCGGGCAGCCTCGGGGATTCAGGACTGCGCACCTACGAGCTGGTCGTGCCAGGCGCACACCAGAGCGAGGCGGCCACTTCCGGAGCCTGGTCCATCTTGCCACATCAAGGCCTAATTCTTCAGCAGTGATGCCTCCGGCGACTTCCCAAGATCGCGCTGGTACTGTGGGAAACCGAGATGAATGAGATGAGGATCCCACAGCCAAAATATGAGGAGACCAGGGTTTGCCAGGCAGGAGGCAGGGGGAGGCACTCTGGCTTTGGGGCCCATGCCCCCAAAACCGTCTACCCGCGGGGGACTGTTCTCCTCTCAGAGCCCCTCCGCTGCATCCAGACTGAATCAGGCAATTAACTGCGCTCGGAGCTCCCGGCTGTGAATCGAGCGCGGGCGAGCGGGTGTGTGGCGCCTTTAAATAAGCCTTATGTAACGAGGCGTCATTGGAGCAGCTGACTCTCCATACACGGGCCTCTTTTAAAATAGATTCTTGTCTTTATATAGCTGAATGCTTCTTGCTTCTGGCTCTGCCATCTTACAGAGGCGCTGATGTAGGTCAGATATTGCTTGGTGAGAATTAATTAATCTATAATTTTATCAAAGGAGGGGGGAAAAACAAGTAAGTAAGCTCTTGAGTAACAAGTGAGTAAGCTCTCAATGTGCTCGGCACAGCCTGGGAACCAGCGTTCCAGAATGAAGCTCTGGGAAGGAGCCACCAGCATAGGGCCGTTCTTCCTAAGACCGGCCCGGCCCGGCCTGCAGGGGCCTCTATGGGAACACCCGATCTGGGGTCCCGTCCAAGCTCCGTTCTCACCCCTGGGCAGCTTCAGACTCAGCTGGGGCATCAGGCCTGGCAGCCTGCCCCAGGCCGGCAGGGTGGTTACCTCCAGACCGGCTCCGCATCAGCGGAGACCAGAGGCCTGGGCCCCTGCCTCAGCCCCGGGTCCCTGTTCTGCCACCCTGTGCTCGGCCTTTGGAGGCTCCCCGGGGCCCATGTGCAGCCAGGCCTCTCCAGAATCCCCACCTCCAGCCGCCGCCCTCTGCCCCGGGGTCACAGTCACCCGAGCTCAGCATGGGAAGCCCTGAGCTCCGGAGCTCCTCCCGTGGACTCTGTATCGGCTGCTTGCTGCTCCACCCCCAGGGGCTCCGGGCTGCGCCCACTGGCCCCTCACCTCTCTGTCTGTTGGCAGATGCTGCCCATCCTGTCTCCAGTGGAGTCTGGCCCTACCAGGTGTCCATGTGGCCCCTCTGGTCTCCCGTCACTGTGGGTTCTCAGCGACGCCAGGGTCCCGCCAGCATCTGGGTCAGATCAGGTCCCCGTGTGCAGAACCCAGTGGCCCCCGAAGTCCTGGCAGCACCTCCTTCCCCCTCCCCCACTGCCATCCCCCTCCCACTTTTACACGCGTGGCCCCAGGTGGGGACAGCCTGGTGCGCAGGACAAGAGGCACCGCCCGTGGAAATCCCACCAGCTCTCCCACACGGCACTGAAGCCCCCTTTGCCCAGTCGTCACCGGAGGGTCACTTTCCCCGAAACTTCATCCTTTCACAGCCGAGCCCAAGGATGTGCCTGCGGGGCCGCCAGCTCCAGCCAGGACCAGAGCCTCTGCTACTGCTCAAGGTGGCACGAGTGTGGGCTGGACCCGAGGCTCAGACTGAGTGAAGGGTGTCCCTGCGCTGCCCATGCTGGGAGGTATCAACCACCACCCTGAGCTCCTGCCGGGGATGGAGGGCTGAGCCGGTTGCTGGCCCCGCCCACCCCTTAGGGGTTCCCACCCCCTCCCGGACCTGTGGAGTCTCTCCAGGTGGATCTGATGCCCACATGGGAGGGGCTGTCTGTGCTTCCCCATGGAGCTGTCCTGGCCCTGTCCTCCCACCTGGATCCAGGAAGACGCACTTTATCATGAGCACCCAATC